>NC_088110.1:7685000-7985000 GCF_036370855.1 Dromaius novaehollandiae | reverse complement strand
TATTTCATTATGGCGTCCTTATAGACTATACAAACTGTGGGATGTACCAGAAAACCTCACAAAAGCTACAAAAAAACAACTAAGATGGATTTTTTAATACCATTGGGTCTATTATATTTGAGCACCTTAAAATTGATGAAAAATAAAAATTATAAAGAACCATATGCAGAAAAGCATAACTAAGGTTACAATGGCATAAAAACAGGGGCAGTAGGCTATTGTGATGACAGTTCAAAATGGGTATAATTTATCTCAGAGACGTGAATCTGTGCTGCTAATGCTTTTATTAAATGGTAAATCTATACTTTGGAGATTTCTGATCATGAAAAATGGTGGACTTTGCATTAAGGAAGGATGGCTAGTCATAGAAATTACTATTTCTTAATTATTTCTCTTTTATGTTATGTACATACTACCAGAATTATTTAAAGGACTGCTGATACTGAGAAAGGAATATTGATTAGAAGACAAAAAAACAACAAAATGAAGCATTGAAATCAGACCAAAACCTCCAATAAAAGAATGCATAGTACCTAACTTAGAGTACCGCTTCCTAAGAAAAATACGTACAGTAGAAAAGGCCATTTTGCATGTTTGCTTTGATTGCATTATGCTAGGCTTGTGACAGCCCACTACCAAGTCCCCTGTTGGACGTAAAGCACGAAAGAGGGGTTTATTTGGCTGTAACCACTTTTCTCAGCAACAAGCAGCAAGTCCCTAGTTGCAAAACAGAACAAGGGTCCCCTGCGTCAAGCTAACCTTCCCCTGGGAGGCTCTCGCAGGCAGCAGTCCCAGGCAACTCCAGCTGCCCGGATGCCCGGCCCGGGGGAACACGGGCCCTTCTCGGCCCCAGCTCTGCTGCTTCCCTGCCGCCCCATAGGCTGGACACCCAGTGCAGGGGTGCCAGGGCAGGTCCACCAAGCCCAGAGCTGCTCCTTAGCTCTTTCCTGGACCCTGAGCACTTGCGAGGTCCCATTCGACACACACCATGTTCTGAGACTCAGATATGGCACTACAGTGGAGCTCACTGGTGGGTTGAACTACTAGTTATTTTTCAGTCATTACTCAAACAGGCTTATTTTCCCAGTAGCGTGCCTGAATAAAATACAGCTTAGAATGGAAGAAAGTTACTGATAATAGAGACCCAAATAATTTCTTCTCTTTTATTCAACTATTCTTTCATTTTTCTCATTCTTATATACTTCTTGATTCTGGCCTTCATGGTCCAGTCATTTACTGCATTACCAGTATTTTGCTTTTTATAGGTATTTTAAAGCACAATTATCTTTTACTGATCTATGATTGAGCAGCATGTACATTTTTGCTTATAAATCTTGAAGAAATGAAAGTCAAGTTAAACACCAGAATAATTAATAATGGCTAGTTACCTTTCTAAATTGCTCAAACTTCAGATCAAAAACTCATCCAACAACCTTCCAAACTAAATTATTATTAACACTTTTGTCGGTTCCAACATTTACCCTGTTCTAGCCAAGCTCTTGTTTTGATAAATGGTATTAAAGGGATGTCAGGTGTTTTTTTCACCTAGGCTGTAACAGACCTCAGTGTTCATAGATTTACAAACACCCTTACATCTAGCTGGTTTAAGTCGCTATCACTTCTAAGCTATGAGAAGCTTAGAGGGTTCCCCAGTGGAACCTGTGCCTCCCTGCTGTACGCACAGCAAAACAGACATGAGTGCTGCTTCATGCCACAAGCACCAGCTCCTCCCCACAGCGTACCAGCACAGCTGCGTGGGCTGCTCGAACGCCGCTCTCTGTGCCTCTGCTTCCCATCACTCTGGATCACCTTCCATTTAAAAGCTGCTGTATAACAGAGAGAGGCCCTGGAGGACTCCAAGGCATGAAACATTCTCCTGATTACAGATTAGTCATACTTCGTGTTTCAGAATGGTACAAGATTTCATTGCCTTTGGCAAGAGGAAGACATACAAGCCTACTGCATCATGACTAGGCAGCACAGAGTAACCAACAGTTAACTGCCTAAATAAAGGACAAAAACTACCACTGGGGCCCAAGCCAGGGCCATAACAAAGACCCTAGATGACTTCTAGTCTTTAAGAGCATACCAGGCTTTAAGCTCCTATAAGAACTGAGTTGCACAGTTTTTATAAACACTCAGCCAGTATATTTTGAACATTTGACTAGTGACGCTCCCACAGATGTTAGCCAAGATTAATCATAAAATCCAGAAATCTTGTCAGTCTGGCAAATAAGGAGAAAGAAACAACCTGAGACCCAGAAACTCCATTTTAATGACAAAAGGAAGAACTAGCTATAGAAGAGATCATTTGCAGTATGCATTCTCTGATACATTTGTATATATCAGTACAGACAAGGGAAGGAGCTACAAAACTCAGTGTCACTTGCCAGCACAATATAGTCACGTGGACTTAGCCTATCTCCTTAGCCTTAGCCCTGGATTCACACTGTTGCTCAAAATGACATCTTATCAGGTTCTCCAAGAATCACACTAACATTGACCTAATGCCTAGTAAGGAGGGTCACTGGGCTGTTATTCAGCGGTCTGTACACTTGCACGGGGCCCCATTCTTCTCTGCTCCAGTGCAAATCTAGATCTTTCTTGGCTGTAATAGAGAATCTTACCTCTGGCTTGGCATTGTATGGGAAGAATAGCCTTCCATTCATTTCTTACAAGTTTTTGAAGTAATCTCAGCACAGCCCTATTTCCTTGTCTTATATAACTGTCGTCTTAACTTTTCTAAATAACCTTGATCTCTGCATTTTATTCCTTTGCTTTAAAGTGTCGTGACCAATTTCAATATCAATAACAAAATGTAAAAATAAAAAGTAGCAATAGAAAACAGCCATCTCAGAATCTAAGTTTCTAAAATGAAAAGAGGGATGAGGAATTGAAGGAAAGGCCCCCACACTTGCACATACATTGTTAGCTCTGCTTGGCTAAACTGCTTTTCAGAAAGGAATAGGCTACAACTTCAGAGTAAGCATTCTTTAAAAATGAACCACTTGCAAGTCTTACACATAAATGTTTTTTTTTTTTTTTTGTAGTAATACATCTTGACTCTGGAAACAACAATATATCCAAGCATACAGTTTAAGAGACCTTCAACTACTTAGCATATTTTATGGGTCTTTTCTGAGAAACTTTCTTAAAGTTTTATCAGTTTCTCTGATTCTTTCTTTAAATGCTGTCCAACCCCCAAGGCTTTGACCTTCTTAATAAAGTCAATGAAATTATACAGGTGTGACAGAGCAAAAATGTCATCTCTGGATTTCAAATAGTGGCGACACTGGTCACATCATTAAGCCTGACACAAGAACCTTTTAATTTAAATGTAATCTCCAAAAGACCAAATTACCAGCAACATGTTCTTATTAATTCCTGTTAGGGATGCTCAAGCTTTGACCCCTTATTGTTCTCCTTATCGAGAAGTGGCTGAGTCATAGTATTAATAAGCCATCACTCACTTAAGTGGTCATTCACTGCTGGGCGGGGAAAAGATAGGCTCATCCTTTTGAAGTGGGACTGGGCAAGCAAGGCTGCTGTAATAGGCTGTGATTATTTTCACTATGAATGCTCCCCCGGCTTTCAAAAATTAAAAGGAGCACTCATTTTCCTGCTTGAGTATTTCTCACACTGGCAAAAAAAATGAACACTTTGAAATGTAAATGATTTAATCTTTGCAAACCCCGGCTTCAGAGGGAGGTACAGCTTCATTTACAAAATGAAGACATTTTAGGAAATGATTATCATTGTAAAATTGAGGCCAGCAGGGAGTCTGAGTTCAAACTCTTAGAATATCAGCAGTGTAACAAGTTTGATCTTCCCTACTACATTGCTTGCATTTGCTTCTGTGGGTTCCAGCAGAGAGCCATTGTCCTCAGGAACTTGTTCCCACTCGTTTCCCTTGGCTAAATAAAACAGTTATGCTTATTATTTAAATTTAGTCAGTCCAATAAGATTCAGAGTAAGCTTAAAAAATAAAAAAGGAAGTTCAAATTCATTTTGATTAATGTATACTCTAGATGCTTATTTGGCTTAGAATATTTAAAGGTTAACAGCTCTGAAGGCAGTTTTTTTTAATGCATAGTATAGGCAATAACATTAGGTAGTGTTAATATACAGTCCTACTAATGTCCAGGAAAGAGACCACCCATAATGATGAGAGAATATTTCATTTAAAATTTAGACACTAAGTCCTTAATCTCTCTTCTACAACTTCCAAAGAGAATGACAGTTATTGTCCGTGGCAGTATAGGATTTTATCATATCAGTCAGGCTCATTATGAACTGTCAGAGATGACAAATTTGTATCACAAAGACCAGATGGTAACCGCTACTATATGACCATAGCCACTGACATGAGCTACAGAGCCTGACCACTATGCACAACTTCCCCGCACTGGTGAGCATTTCAGCTGAAAACAATGGAAATCCACCAGAAACTGGGGTCAGACTGCGTGAAATAAATCTCAGAAGCAAGAAGTTATAAATGTTACAGGTGATCCTGACATATAAGTTCATCATCTCTTAATCAGTGTTATACAGTGGTTTCAATGGAGTTACTTCCACTCTACACTACTAGGGATAAGAACAAGAACTTTATCTCACTGCCATTCCTGAAAAGCCATTCCCATCTTCCAGCCTGATACACTGAGAGGTATGGCTCAAAACTGGAACGTCAAAATGCCAGTTTCCTTACAAAGATTCCTTGCTACTCCTTTGAAGTTACCCTAAAAGCCCTTCAACAGCATGGATGAAACTCTACAGTCACTCCATACAAGAAATGCATACATATACTTACTGCATATGAGAGAAAAATACCAAACTACACAACATTCAGTATCTGTCCAATATTTGGAAAAAAAGACAGATTAGAAGTAAGGACTGCTTGTATTCAAATAATGCAGTAGAATTTGAATTAGACTTGAGAGCTAGGCAGCCAAAATTACAGGAGGCTTGTTCAAACCAGACTTATGGAGGTTTACTTTTACTCATCATGAAAAAGCAAAATATTGGCAGTGGTCTTTCATGTTCTAAAGAAAGAGAAGGAAAAACATGTTTCTGCAAAAAAGAAAATGCAATATTTCAAAATGTCAAAAAATGCAGAAAAATAAATTAGAATATTTCAAAAAAGATAAGAGAGAAAGCGTAAACAAAGCTCAACATATAGTCAGGCTCATTGCCTACTGTTTGCGATGGGTTTAAGCAGGTGTTTTTTTGTGCGCTGAAGCACGAGGCAGCCGTTCTCTCTAAGGTATGACGGACCTTTATGAGCAGCAGTCAGCACCCGTTCCAAGCAAGTCCGCAAGCCAGACAGCCACCACAGCAGAGGGAACCTCCACGCACTTCCCTTTTGGACAGGACTTCTTCTTCGTAGTGGAACTACACACCTGACAAGAGCTGCAGACGCCAAGATGGGACTGTGACCAGGGACGCATGCGAGAAAAAGTCATGCAGAGTAAATTGAGACCTTAAATCCACATGGTCAAATGTATCTAAATGACTGTGTTACAAGGGTGCTTGTAAATGTCAGGGACCTGAAAGGCACCTGTTCGGTAGAGGACTGACCTCTTACTGTTAATATTACTCCTTAAGATATTTAAAGGTATCTAAAGAGCTTTAGATTTGATGCTTATAACAGAAGCCAAACTGGGGGAAGCTCTAGAGCTGGATGAACACAAAGTAAGAAAATAAACTTTTTGATGAACTGACACTGTAAGGGATAACCAAAAGCTGTTGTAGACTGTAAACTCCCCAGGGCAGACTGCTTCAATCATTTATACAAAAACATCAGCAATGTCCTCCTCCACACTCGATAGTAAATAAGACCCCCCTCCTCCACTGCCCACCCCAGACGCCACCAAAGAGAGGCTGAAGCACAGGAGTGAGACGGACTCTACCTAGGGAAACTGCTGAGCTAGAAGGCAAATCCAGCGAATTCACAAAGATTCTGATATCTGGGCTTTGAAGCAGACTATGACTTTAACCATAAGAGATTTTATTTTATTATTAACTCTATCCTGCTGCCAACAAGACTTAATATTGTGGCTCCCAGTTATTTTTTTCAGTTTAGAAAGGAAGTCTAACACATCTTAATTAAAGTTTCTCAGAATGTTGAAGAGTAAAGTTGGGATCAAATGTATGAGTATAAACATTACAAGTGCCATCAAACACGAGACGATAGGTAACAATTGTACTCTTTGGATTATACTTCTTTAGCTCCACATTTTCGGCAACTAATGCAATATTTTACCCAACATTTTTGGAGAAGCTGAAATCAACTCTGTATGTAAACTTTTAAAAGCAATGAAGTAGGGAGCTTAGTTAGTCGCTTAGAACTGTTTAGAAGTGGTCTGCTTTGAACTACCTAACAAATACTGTGCTTTGTGATTAATTCACTACCTTCAAAGTTCCCACAAACTCTTTCCAAGTCACTTTCTTAATATTCTCTTCAGTGACAGATATTTTACACATTAAATCTATTTTTCATGTTAGCCTAATGAACAAGAAGGCTGATGTAATCCACTGGGGGAACACATATTCTAAGTTTTCATTCATGCTTTAGAGTATTGTCACAGCTCAGCACAAAGGAATAATCTGATTGTTTCTCATAAAGCAAGAACAAATCATGATTGAAGGATTTCTTCTATTTAAAGCTATGCTTTGCAAAGCCTATTGAACTGGTTAGAAGAGTCATCTCTGGTGCGTACACTAACTACACAAAGCTGCTGCACAGTTGCCATTCAAGAGCTAATTTAGTACCAAATGGTCAATATTGCTGACTCGCAGATTACAAATATCATGAGATATTAATTTATTTATAGTTAAATCAGGCTAAAGATTAAGAGAGAACTTTCAGTCGATCCATTTGCAACTAAAATGAGTATAAGTTTGAACTACTGTTTTACGCTTCTGTACAGCTGGGATTTGAAAAAGTTGCCACCAGGATGATGTGAGGCGCTTGCCTTTGACAAAATAATGCAAAATTTGTATAAATGGGCGAAAGAGCATCAGATTATATCACCTTGTAGGTCAGGTGGAAAATACAATGTGTATCCTGATCCCGAGAAAACAGAGTGAAAGGCAAAAAGCAGGTGCTGGGTGATTCAGTGTGAGGAGTGACCGGCGGGGACGATTGCTGCGCAGAGGTTAGATTCCCTCTGCTATCTTCCTGTGGTCAGACACCAAAGCTAGCAGGGGCGGTTCTCATAGGTTTGACCTCTGGGCAAAGATAACTCTTTCATACCCCCTGTTCCACTTTTCCACTTTGTATCCAAGTCCTCTGCTATAAAATGTAAAACCAGCACATAGAACATACTGCTTTGGAGGTCTGCCACTTGCATTCAGGCAACCATTTGTACTTTTGCAGGCGTAATCAATCTCCTGTTGCTATCAGCAGGGGAGTGGAGCTTTGCTGCTTTATGGCTTAAAAGTAGTTTTGTGCAAATTCTCCTTCCCTCCCCCCTCCCTTTAGCTCCAGTACTCACAGGATTTCCAGGGACATGGGCTAGAGCTGAGAAAAGAAGCTTGTTTGATTTAAGCACAGAGGGGTTTTTTGTGTGTGTGTTTATATTTTCTCTGCATCTATTAAGGGGTGAGGGGTAGAGACTTCATTTATATGTTAATATTAGCCGGCACCCTGACTAAACTGACAGAACTATTTCATGGGAAGCTGACAAATTTTGTCAGCTAGGCTATCTTTCCACATCTCAATAGTGGCAATAATCTTGATTAGCAAAACAATTGGGGGCCAAAGAAGTCCTGCTGCTCCAAAGACCCTCTTCTCAGGTTACAGTTTGCTAATGTGATGAATCCAGAGAGTCCTTCAAGCTTGAAAAAATTCCCCAAAGCAGCTGAATTTAGGCAAATGAAGGGAACCATTTTGGAGGCTGGACAAAAGGGGTTAATTTGATCGGCCATGTCTCCATAGTCTTATAACAATCATTTACTTAACAAGCATATAGAGAGTCATTCCATGGAAACTGGTGGAGTTAACAGAGGAAGTCTGAACAGAATATCTGTTTATCCCAGATGTGTGGGAATTTTAGCCAAAAAACAACACATAATTGCTGCCTGTGGTACTGATTCTTACACAGAAACATCAGCAGAACGAAAAGGGCTCTACACATATTATTGCATCTATGAGGCAGTATGAACTTCCATTTTTATTAGCTTGTTGCATGGCTAATTAAACCATTGGAAATTAACTGTTTCAAGGAAATGAAATTGCCTAAAAAGGCCTGTGCAGTCTTATTTTTCAGTGTAATTTATGGCACCTATTTTTCTTTGCAAAATACATTGTTTAAAATATTTTTGAGGCATATTGATCCACTCTTTATTGCATTATTACACAAGGGGCTATATTCTGCTCTCATTTATACAGCTCAGATCTAGTGGACTGATTCTGGTGGAGTTATGCTGCATTTGCATTGCATTTGCATTGAACGAACAAAACAAAATGGTTACTAGAATTGTAAATAGGCAGGAATTAATTTGACCCAGTTCGGTACAGGGTACAAAATCACAATAAAACATAAACATCTAAGTTTTGTGCCCTTTTTTTCTGTAGCTATTCGTGCATGCCTTTGCAAAGCTGGTATAAGCTGATCTAAAACAGCTATTATTTGTGAGATAGATTCTGTTTACATGGCTAATATAATTTTCAGACTTGCACTGAAAAGAACTATACAATAAAATGTACTATCCAAAACATAATTTCTGTGGGAGTCAGATTTTTCTCACACAGTTACACCATTTTGGGGGGTAATTTCCTTATTATGTTAAAGAAATACAAACTACCATTTATATCATATTTTATAACACTGAGGAATTTGACCTAGTGTATACTAGTATATATTAGCTTAAGTACACTTGTTGCCAGGCACCACGTATGTGCTTCTCAAAAACTCTGAACTGGTTTGGCCTTGACAGGTTTCAGAGCTATACCTTAACTATTTTGCAAGTATGAAAGAGGGACCACTTATCTCATCATGAAGAATGAGAGGAAGAAGAGAAACTTTGGCATTTTTGTTTCTTGTTCTTTTGTACAATCATGGTGCTATACACATAACTTATTAGCAATCCACTCTTTTAGAGATGCCAGTTATGATTATGTGGATGTTGATATTCTGTTTACACTTTCCCCTTCCTCCATCATATTCCCTTTATGCTTTAAAATATTTTCTTGATAGCTTAGAATTTGATTAAAGTTTCTGACTTAAGTAACTGCAAAGTAAGCAAGTACATTTTCTTCAATTTGACTCAAATTTGTGATAGGATGTGAATGTGAACATATTTTTTAAACTGATTACTTGCACACTTAAAGATAAATACATGAACAAAAAGATTTATCCAAATAGATTTGGTCCATATTTGGCATATTCTTTCAGTTTCATAGCACTTGGGAAAAACAGCATGCAAAAGCTCCATTAATAAAGAACCCCCAGCATGTACATCAGCATAGATGAACGTTCACTTCTATTTAATTTGTAAGATGAGTAACCGAACTCCAGCATCAGAAGTTCCTCTCTTCCCTTGCAATCAGTGGAGTGCCTTTAAGTAATACAGATCACTCAGGAAAAACTCTCTCTGATGACAGTTGAAATTTTGCCTGCGTGAAAAACTTTACCAATAACGTGGCATTCTTGCAATCAAAAGAGGTGGACTTACAAAGGAGAGTTTCCTCCTCCCTGCCACCTTCCTAATAACTTTTTGAACACCGCACACAGCCTCTGCTTTTTCAGCACTCTGTGCTTCCAGATGTTCATAACTGGAGTAATTTTTTTTAGAGAAGCTGCGGTGCTCTGTTTTATACCATCACACAGTATCACACAGTACCACAGTGGAAAAAAAACAACAACAAACATTACACAACTAACATCAAACTGTTACGTGCTCATTAAGAACCATATATTTCTGTTCTTTTAGATCGCTATACAAATATTCATACTGTAACTCTCTCATTCAAGGCTGCTTTGAGCAATGGCACAGGTTACAGTCACAGCAGAGGCACTGAAGCTATGGAGCCCTGATGTCACGAGGCTGATAAGGACCTGGCTTTCATTCTCAGTCAACCTGTGAATTATTTTTAACTTTGTTAAACTTTTGAGAACAATAGACCACATTGAAGTTTTAACCCAGACAAAACATACATAAGTCACTGAACTCTGCACTACCAGTACCAAGGTGAATCGCCTGAATCATACACGCTACCGAGAGTCGTGGAACGCAAAAGCCAGGTAAAGTACGAGCAGTTTCTAAATGACCAGCAGTGAAGTCACTGAAACAGAGAATAGAAAAATTTTTAAAAGTTCTCAGTTAAACTCCTTTAAATCGGAGAGCTGAATGCCAAGTTATACATGAAAGAATCAAGCAAATTTCTCAGGAAAGTAAATCAACCAAAAAATTCTGTTAGTCTCATGTTGCTGTAATACATTACACTGCTGGAATCAACTTTAATTCTATTATCCTCTGGTTATAAGACTTCACTAAGATAAATAACTGATTATTAAAATATCTGAAGAGTAAATGGCAAAAACAAAAAAGGGAAGGAAATCTTCCAACAGGAAAGCAAGAACAAACTTCTCTGGAGAGAGAAATTTTGAACTATCATATGAACTGCAAGTCACCTGACACAGTCTGAACAAGCCCAGTGTTTTTAAATTGTTCATTCTGTCGCTCGTGTACCACTACTGCTGATACATTACTCTGAGGAAATTAAGTGCAGCACAGGCCAAAACACTATGCAAAACCCACTCTCACTTCTTATTGAAGAATTAGGGATAGATATGTATTTCCGTACACAGAGATGAAGTTTGCCATGTGACTGTTCTTGGACAAGAATTGCTGTATCACTAATTCTAGGGCATAAACACTCCTCTGTCAACCACTAATAACATGCAGCCAGAATGGCCATCTATCTTGCATCACCGAAAGAAAACTATTTTGCCAAAGAGGTTGCTAGCTTATCACACAGTAAATGCCTAGGTTATCAAATTAACTATTTCTATTGATCCACCCCAAATAATCTTCAGACTAAGTATCACTTCTAAAAATTAAAACATACAGGAATGCAGATGTCAGGTTATTGGAACATGCAGGCTTTCCTACTATATCAAGAAAGATTATTTATAAATAGTACTTCCTGCAGATTTACACACACACACACAACCCCCCAGCCCCAACATGGACATTTTTCAAAGCAATTCTTACTTCATGATCAGAAAAAAAATCCTGTTAAGATTGATACACATATATAATAAAAGCCAAATCATTTTGTTCTCTGGAAATTTTGCTCAGATATTTTCATTACTATTTTGTCTTAATTCATACCATTTCTCAGACCTGTTTCCTAATAATATTTGATTCGGGTGAAGTGTCAGAGAAATGGCTATATGGACTACGAAATATAAATTCTGAACATGCACAATTTTGCATATTCTTTAACAAAAGCAGCTTGGTCATATTTCCAGCCATTTGTATTTATGAATGTATTAATTTTTGCTATATAAATAAATACAAGTCTTGAAAATAAATAAAAACTCCACATGCTTAGATTTTGAGTTCAGCTGCATAAATTTACATTTATAAATAAAACATCACAGAGAATGAAAGAAGAGAGAAATTTTAATCTGTTGAAAACACACAATTAATACCTGAAGTTTTCCTCAATAGTCTGAGATTAGGTAACACTTGTGGCATGACTGAAACTTTTCCATGTCCTGTCTGCTTCAATTCCCCACGTTATTGCTGCACATGTACTGTGTTAATTTTTTAATACTTTGTAACACACAAAACAGTTTTATTTTAGGCTTTAAACTAATGATTTTTTTGAAATTCTCAGTGAGATATGAACCAAACCAAATGGTCTTCAAAGTGAATCATTCACTAATCATAAACAAAACATGATTAGATCAAGGATATATCTGCACATAGTGTAAAAATACAAGATTGTACAAGTTTTTTATTTAATATTAACTTCATCATGTTTTTATTTGAAGAAGTTGGTTATCCCAGTTTATTTAGTAGTGTTCAAATGGACTGGTTGATCACTATTCTGAGCTTTATTTTCCCTTAAAGTTAATATTTCCTCAGTAAAATTGTATCATGTGATTATTCACCATGAAGTTAGATAGCTTTGTATATGTTAATGGTTAAACTACTTTGTAAATGACATTAAAATAGAGAGGAGTGCTGAAGACCAGTACTGTGCCGAGAAATTCTATTGACTACACTGTCATTGAAGTACTCTGACATATAATATGGACCAAAGTTTAAAATAGGAAGAATGAAGGAAATATATCCAATGGAGCATATGTTCGTTTTAGGGAACTGCACATGATATGACAGAGAAACTCAGTGATAATACAACATATTTGCTACCCTTACATCTCAGGGCTATCTGCAGGCCACTCTAGCTCGTACTTGCACTCTAGAGCAGTCTCCATAGAACACTCCTCCTTCCTTTTCTACTGTGTATTTTCCTTTTAATAAATTGACCAATCCATTAAAACACTATGTGAGCTGTGTTTGTCCATGTGAGAGGAAATGGGGTCATACTTTTGATAGTTATCATAGTTTTCATTAATAATTGTTTTAGAGAGGGGGAAAAAAACTCTATCGGTATGTCAAGTGTTAAACTAATATTTTGACTTACCAGCATAGACCTTCATACCTATCTCCTTCATATATGTTTTACATCTACGCTACATGTAATAAGCCTCAAGTTCTTGGACATGAAGGATTTCCTTCCCACCAGAGCAAATGTAAGGCCTAGTAAAGGTCATTGCAGATCTGGGAGAAGTTAACTGATCCACTTGAAACAGCAGCAGCTTAAATCTGAATGCATCAACAGGGAGACTTTAACCGACAGAAGTCAGCGTATACCTTTCAGGAATATATCTACCGATGTAGCAAACTTGCCATTTGGATGGGAAGATTTTTCCCTTTCTTTCTTGTCTGAAGGAGGCACAGTTTAAAAGTCTGGAAAACAGATACAGAGAAGCATATAGCATCATCGAAGCCCCTGTACCTCTGTCAGTGCATACCCTGTAGGGAATCACTGACAGTCGTGGTTATTGTCGAAATAGATCATTGATTTCCTTTTTCCAAGAATGACATATATTCTGAGGTCTTCATCCTGCTATTAGTAGCCACACGTGCAACAGGAAATGGTCAGCTTATAACTGTGACAGAGACCTCACATCTCTAAGATACGCGGAGGCTGAGTGAGTTGCTGTAAGGCCTGGGTGAGATGAAGCATTGAGCCTTAGGATGCTCAAGAGAGACCTGGCATCACGGACTCCTGCTTCAGGAAAACATATTGAAGTTTAGAGTGAAATGACAGAAGATGTAAGAAACTGCAGAACCTCCAAGAGGATACTAAAGGCTAGTATAACTGGATAATGACTCTTTGGTTTATGGTACACATACTAGCATAGCAGGTGTGATACAGAACATTACACTGCAAGGCCACATCCAGCACTCACTAAATCTTCAGCAGTAAAGTAGCTCCTGGATTCAACAAAGCCAGTCAGGCTATTCAGTTCTGTCAGCTAGAATATAAGCTTTGGGGAAACATCAAGACTAGTGGTGCAGGAAACAGAACCCTTGAAAATCCAAATTATGAAAGAGACCTGTAGCCACAAAGAATGTGGTCCCAGATAAACACAAAATAGGCGAGACAATTATGTCCTTACTTTTCAAGGATTTTTAAGTATTCTTCTATGGAAACAAATGAATGAAATGAAAAAAATACCTCAAAAGAGAGTGCTACTTTGTGTCAGGAGATTCATGTTCACGTTTTCCACAACTTGTCTGAAGAATTGATACAAGTCCTGTAGGGCTGCTGTAGTATCTTTTCCCATATCTTATCCTCTCAACCTCCATCCGTTAATAATTAGCTACGTAATCCACATGTCATGTGATATAGTCATCAAAAAGTGATGTACCTGCACATAACACATACAAAACAATATGAGAAGATACTTGTAAAAAGAAGAGAGAACCTTAAACATTAATAAGTAGCAAATCTGTGGAATCAAAGCATTTTCCTCCTTTTTTTATAATAGCCTTTCATTCTTTTTATGATTTGTCTTTGAAAGCTCTTAAGCTCTTTCTGTGGGTGACAGTTGATATTGTTCTTCCATCCTGCTGCAGACAGCATAAGGGAGGGAGGAAAAAAACCCCTATTGTACAGCTTCTCGTCTCTGAAACATGATTTTTATAATTAATATATACAACTGAGAAGAGAAAGGTACGTAATAATGAAGTGCAATTAAGAGGTGTTTGTTCCTGTCCCACACATAAGATGACTATAATTTCCTTGGCTGTTTAGAAGTCAACGATTATCATTACATTTCACACATCTTTTCTACTTTTTTTTTTTTTACACTTCTATTTTGTTTATTTTCAATTAAAACTCCAAATAAACATGCATACAGAAAATCTGATATTCAGGTAACATCATCTTTTAATTATACTGTATAGTGATCATTAAATCTAATGCCTTACACAAACCTATCTGGATTTAATTTCATGGACATTTCATGAATGTGTCCGTTCTGCATTCGATTTAAATCTATGTAAAGGAGAACAGAATGTACATTTCCCCAGTGTAAACTGCATGCAATCACTGATGTATTAAAGGAGTAAATTGAATATATTTTCTTGGAATTGTTGTTTCTTTTTAAATTACCAAAATTCATATGAGAGCATAATACTCTATTTTAAATTTTTTATTACTATGATTTGTATTATCTCAGTGTCCACCACCTCTAACCTCATATAAACCCATACAAAGAAATAATCCCCGCCCAGAAGACCTTGTGAAGATATTAAAGTGACAAGCAATGGATAAGGAAACAGGTTCTGACTGATGTTACACTGACATGTTGTGCCTTAAATACAGCTCCACTGCGACGGTTCCTTAACACTGATGTTCTGGTTGAAGTAGGAACTAAGCCAGCTAAAGTCAATGCAGATCAAACTTGCACATCCAAGCTTCCTGGATCCATGAAACACTCCCATGACGGCTGGGCAAGTTCAGAACTGAAGCTGAACCTTGTTGCTAGCTGAGCTGTCATTAGCATCGTGAGAGATCTAACCAAACACTATCCTTCCTGTTTAAATTTGGAAAACCTTTAGAAAACCAAAACTGGCAGGTTCTACAAAGCACCAGCTGCTGACAAAGGGAAGCAGAGAGGCAAACCAAAAATCATGGCCTAATTAAAGCCCACTGGCTTTATGGAAAAAGACTACCATTGAGAGCAGCGGGCTTCTGCTCCAAGGCCATTTACCTCAGTAGAAAGTAGACGTTACCATATCTCCAAAGAAGTACCGTTTCTCTCTAAGGTGCTTCTATTGCCGCATGTCTTATTTACCATATCATTAGCTGATAATTTTTTCCCATCTTTGTTTATGTGCTGGCTTTATTTCTGAGAAAATTCTGATAGACATAATTTTCATACTCTATGTGTGCTTGTGCCATTTAAGCTAAATAACTCAATTGTTCATTGAAAGCAAAACTGAAAGATTTTTAACATAACTAAACATTTTCTTTCTATTGTTTTTGCATGATCTTGCTTCTACAGAATACTTACTGAGAAAAAAGTCCATTTTTAGTTATATCGAACTAATTCCGATCTATGCAAAACATCATTGTGGTTGGTATTGTTGGTTTTTTTATTACATTGCTCTAGTTCCAAAAAGATATAAAAAGATAAATCTAATTAAATTTTTCATATTGGAAAAAATACATACTGTCCTTTTATGCTTTTAGGTTACTGACTTATCTTCATGTTTGTGCTTCCTCCCTCTGTCTTTATACACTGTTCCAACAACTAATTAGCCTTATTCGATTGAACAAGAGTTGATATAAATTACAAGATTAGCTTCTATACCTTAAATTCTTTTGAAAACTTTATCCACATTATCATTCTTTCCGTTTCTATATTAAATGCAGTGACATCTATTGGATATTTTTTTCTGACTCTTAATAATGCTTTATTCAACTATTAATTTAGCTGGATGGAAAGGGTTTTTCTACTAGTCTGAAAGATTTCCTGTAACTGTGCAATAGGATATACTATCAGGTTAACATTATCTGCTACTGATATACTATTTTGCATTGTTTCCCCTTTATCTTCTGTTTTATATTAGAAGTCATAAAAACTTGTATTGCAAAAAGCCAACAATTCAACCAGCTCTATTCCAGCAGTTAAGAAGAAAACTTAGTTTGCCAAAGCACGAATCTTATTCCAGCTGCTCTTTGGTAAGATGTATTAGAGTGACCATACAGATTTCTCACTTGCATGATGAAAGACAGACTTGGTGGTATTTGTATGTTATTCATTGATTAGAAGCAAGGAGCCAGCCAGAGCCACATCTTTCAACAACTATAGATGATTAAAAGTTATAATTTAAATGTGAAAATACAGCACCGGTTGAAAAAGTTTCCAGTCTGATTTCATCCTTTGGGCTGCATATGAGAAGTAAAAATAAAGCAACAATCTTCCTATCTTAGTCTCCTTTCTAGACTTTTCAAACCCCTCATTAATCCTTTCTTTCTTCATATGTATTTCCCATTTTATTGTACTGTCTATAAAGCATCCGCCAGTTGTTGAAAGAAAAAAACTGAAACTGCACCGGATAAACAGCAGCTGGCTAGTGAAGCTATATGCAGCCTGTAAACAAAACTTCAGTTACTAGCCTTACTAAGTTCAAAGGGATTATTTCTGTGAATAAAAGTTCTAGTGCTCTAGTGCAGACACAATCCTGATCTAAATGGAGCAGCGAAAGGAGCTTTGCTCTACCTCTGTCTTGCCCTTTTTGGTAAATTTGTGTTTGAACATCTACATGTTGCTTGCTTGATTTGTTTCCTATTTCTTACCAAGTCACTCACCTTCATAATGATATGGAGCTGGCCTCTATTATTCTATTAATTAGTCTTATAATGTCTTACCATTTGTCCTATAATGGCAAAAAATACTGACTGAAAACTCTGTGTGCCAGAATGATAAGTAGTGTCAGTCACATACCTCCAATGAAATTCATGGCTTGAAGTATTCCACTATAATAAATTACATTGTTCTAAAGTAAAGGTTTCACATGGCATTTGCACTTCTCCCTCCAAGACGGTCTTTATATTCAGGCTATTCCTATGCATTTCCACTCTGATCAACATATCTTGTTAAAAAAAAAAAAAAAAAGAGAGAAAAGGAAAAGGAAAAAGAAAAGGAAAAAGAAAAAGAAGAAAAAAGCTCTAAGTACTCCCTGTAGCACAGCAGGAGGCTCCTTTAAAACAGTTGAGATTGGTGGGTGGATTGAGGAGGGATGAGACCACAATTATACCCCATTGCAATGATATGTCTGGAGTTGTAGTGACTCCAGACAAAGAAGCTGAAGTGTATGGAAGCTGGATTTTCTTCAAGACAGACCTAAAAATACCTGTTGGAGCTGCAGGTTTGATGCTATTTCGAAGAGCAGCTCACAGTTTTCCTGCTGGGAACCAAAGACGCCACTGAGTCATTTACAACAGGCTGACTGGAGTGTCTGGTTATCAGAGAGAGTGAAGCAAAACCCGTCACTTCTTTAGGCAATGCAAGCCTGTAGTCTTCACTTTACATGCAGGTAACCACAGAAAAGGGTTTCCTTTAAGTTTTCCTCAGGCAGAGTCCCCTCACACTCTTTTTGATAATTGTGACCTGCCACTGCACTCTTGCAATGCTCCTGCAGCATACTGACCGGAATCCAGGAGTACCAAGAGCAGGTCTGAAGCTCCGGAGGAGGATTCTGAACCAGCTACCGAGTTGCAACAGGACCTGAACCCTTCAGAACACTGAATTCTGCAGCTTTCATAAAGGAGACTGCTTTTGCAGTAAACATCAGCCACCTGGCACGAGAAAATGGCATTCGTGTCAAAATAGACCTTATCATACTTTTATGTAAACTTTACAGTCCTATCTGAATATATAAACAGAAATGTCATGTATAAAAGAAATGAGGTTATCTACTTGGCCCTGTAAGACTTCAGCTGAGTTCTGACTTGGGCATCGTAATTTAATAACGACATGGGAAAACTTGACACAGACAGCCCACAGCAGAGCAACAGAAATAATCAGACATTGAAAAAAATCAAGAGGAAAAATTGAAGGAGTTGGGGGTCTTTCATTTTAGGTAACATAAGCAGAGCTAGCTTAAGAGGCTTCAAAACTATAAAAGTTTGCTGAAAAGAAGATGGTGATAATGGGAAATGAAAATGGTTAGTTTGATGGGAAATAGGAGAAAAGTGAGGAAATTATGCAATAAGGAAGATTCAGGATAGATATTAGGAAAAAAAACCTATGAAAAGAAAGTTATAGTTAACACGACAATAGATGGTTGAGGCAAGCTGAGGGAACTTTGCCACTGGATTCTAAGAATTAGAGTTAGAGCCTCCTCAAGAGTGAGTTAGGGATAGTTGACAGTGCCCAGAACCAGAGGAATGGGGTAGGTCACACCTCAAAGCTCCTTCCAGATACACGATGCTGGTACTGCAGAGACTTGGAGCTAATGTGAACATCTGAACTGATCATTATAGAACTACTGTAATATTTTTAAGAGAAGCTGCCTGACAGAAAAAGAAAGTCTCTGTCTTTTACACTCTACCCTACCTGTGACAGATTTTATTATTCTAATCTATAATTTATTTAATTTTAAAATTCAATTTAATTTAACTTTAAAAGTGGGACTTGTTTTCCACAAACTCACTATGGGCAAAAAAGTTACCTGATCTACCCCGACATTAGAGAATGCTGTGTGTAAGCTGTAACTTGGTTCCCAGGCCACGATGACAAAAATCCTTTCAATTTCGTTTTTCTTTTGAGGAACGATATAGATCTAATTATAAAACAAAATGCATCCATCTCCCACAGACGTTGCCATTATTTTCTGTAGTATATACTACTTACCTATGAGCTATCTTTAGCATAAAGCCATAGAGTAACTCAGAGATCGATTAATACCTACAGCAAGACTTGTTTCACACATATCTAGTTTTTTAAGCAGAGTCCCAACACTTTTCTACAGCAACTGATAATAAAGAAAATTTGATGTTAGCACCGTATGTCTCTGGTGGGCAATAAGATAATCACTAAGGCTGGAGACAACATAGGCACAACTTGCTTTTGCAGCTACTCAGTTTAAAAATACTCTCCTGTGACAAATCCTCACATCAAACTCCCCCTCTGCCTGCATTACTAATACCTGCTGTAACAGAGAGCCTTTCAGGTTTCAAAGTGCTTCTTAGACATTCAATAAGCTTCACAACTATTCTGTGAGGTAAGTATCAATTTATTCTCTCTCTGTGAACAGGAAGAAAAGGGTTGCATTGCTGAAAAGCTGGATGCAAAGTTTTCCTGTGAATTCTGTAGTATAGACCTGTGGCTTAGGTAATTGTGTTTAAAAAGAAGCATTTTTACCATCTGAGTATTTACACCACAAGGTTTCAGTCCTCATTAGGAGCACATCATTCAGTCTCATTTTCCCTGAAAATTATTTTTTTTTAATTTTTAATAGCTCTATTGCTGAGCTGCTTCTAATATCTTTTCCTAATTTGTACAAGAAAAAATCTTAAATTTGAAATCTTTCATCTGTTTCAGTCTCAGACATCTATAAGCATGCACCTGCTGTACTGAAAATGATAACGTTTTCCATTTCACTGAAAGAGTATCACTTGGATATATTTTAAGCAATAATATTCTCATGACTTCATTTCAGCACTACACACTACTACTGATATTTCCATAGATGCTTTTTTCTATGAACGTGCTCTCCACTTACTTTTTTCATAAGAAATAACACAACTCTAGTGATAACTGAAAAACTGGGAATACAAAAATATGGGCTCAATTAAACGTTTTTTTAATAACCTCAATGAAGCTAGGATTTCTTGATGCCACTGAAAACACTACTGAAACCCTGTAGAATTTGACCCTAATGCTGGGAACAGAGTTAACTGCTGAAGTCAGACTTCCACAGTGAAATCCCATTTTCCAATGGCTCTTAAGCACAGGGAAAATAGAAACTTAATTCTTTGCAAGTTTTTTTATTAGCAGTAAGACAAACATTAAGAAATACTCAGAGAAAGACAGATACAGACACCAGAAAAATACAACTATAGATGTTGATGTCAGCTTTGACAGCTACACTGCTGACTGGCATATGCTTGTTGACAGCTGAAGATGACGGACTAAACTAGGAGGAGAAAAATATTCCAATTCAATTTAATTGATGCAAATGACTAAGACTTAAGTAAACTATAACATGAGCTATGAAACAGGAACACTAGATGCATTCTAATTTATAATATTTTGTGGATTTTTATACTAAATATATACTAATAAGCAATCAAAGTTATCCCCTCTACTTGGAAATTAATTAAAAATACTGTCTTTATAGTGGCTGAACAAAGGAAAGAGATGAAATTGGTAGAGATATTTGTTCCAGACCTAAGATGATTCATACATTGAAACAGAAATAGCTGACTACACATTGCAGTGTTTCAATACATGCAGATATCTGGAAACCCTCTAGCCTAGAAGCTGTTTGACAAACATACCCTGAGTTAGCTGTTTTGCTACACTTCATGGGACAACGTGAATTTCCTTGATTTATCCCTCTGCTCCCCATTATTCCTTGTTTCAAACAAATTTCCCAGTTCAAAATTTTGCAGCAAGGAAAACGAGAGACTTATTTTTTTTCTCCAGTGTAAATTAGTTTCTCTTATTTTGTTTTGCCCCGTTCTGCTTGATATGCTCTTCTGGCTAAACAAACGTTAGGAGATCTTGCAGAACTTTAGCAAAAATATGAGAGTTTCTGGAAGATTTTTCTGAAAGCTTTGCCAAACTTGTTCAACTTACGATGATAAATGAGTATTTCATTTCAGAATAGAATATAATGAAGCCTACTCAAAACACCAGATTTATACAGTGCAATCACCAAAGAAAATAAAGATCAAGCTTTCCAAACTTTAGTTTTCTTTTGCTTTCCATTCAAATTACAATTTCAAACTATCAATTTTGTATTCCTTTAGCTGCAGATGTTCAGCTTGACACCATTTTTTTATTAAATTCCAGAAGGAAAGTTGGGGAACTGTGTAAAATTGGGGGATATTTTTCATTCTCCAGAATAAAAAAGTTCTATTTAAGCAAACTAAAAAACCAGGATGTTTCTTTGGCCAAAAATTCTTTTTCTTTTTGGGGGTATTTTAATTACTTGTTAAAAATAAAAGCTTCTGCACCTTGGAAGTTAGGGTGCATGAAGGGATGGAGGCAGGCACTCCCACAAAGTCCGAATAGCCAAAGACAAGCCAGAAAGACAGGAGATGAAAGCTCAAAGACTGTATTCGAGATCATGCCAACAGGGCACCTAAAGCTGAAATGCCTCCTTGCCATTTCCTTTTGTTCCTCAAAATATTGCTCCTGTATGCGTGGTAACACTAGCTATCCACTCCAACAGGGGAGAAAGGGGGAAATGTCCTGTTCTCACACATTACATCACATCCAGGCAAATTTATTCAGAATTTCTGAATATACCAAAAGCATTTATTCAACCTTTCCATATTCTGGTGTATTTTTTACCTGAATGTGTTCACTGAATTTAACCTGAATTCATGGATATTTTCAAGTGTCAAGAAACACACTTCTCAGTTTCTGGGAAAAAATTATTAAAAAAAAGTAATCCAGATCTGCTGTAACTTAAAAGACCCTAAGTAAAGTCCCTTGTATTGTAAAGTGTGTTTGTAAACTTGTGTATTGTAAAGATTTACCACAGAAGAACAAAAATAACATATGAAATAAGCTGTATGATTTTTTTTTTTAATCATCCATAGAATCATCTTCAATTCTACTGTTCGCACAGGTGTCTCTGAAGTATCTGACCTCTTCTGCAGCCACAGGTGAACCACCTGCATGTGTCTCTCAGGGCAGGAACCGCCTGGGAACGCTGACTGTGTTTTACAGGACAGGCTTTACCTCTTGCCCCTCTTTCTGATCCTGAGCCACTCCAGCAGTGCGAGTGCCTAGAAACCTATCCATCGAGGCTGGGCTGCCAACACAGAGCACTTCTAGCTCCCTTCTTCTCCTAGGGACCCTCCAGGTCTAGATGAGAGGGGCAGGATGGGTACTCGCTGATGCTTTCTTTACCATAACAAAACTGGACCACTGATGTTGTCCCCGCTTATAACTGGGGGCGGGAGGGACTCCAAGTAAGCGGCTAGGAGCAGACTGCTGTCACTGTGACAATTCACCTGGACCATAGCTCACTCTTGAGAACTTCATGGTGAAGTGAACTGTCAGCCAGACTGAATGAAGGGTCCCAGCTGGCCAAGAGTTCTCTCATACAGCTAGGTGGTCTAAGCGATCCCTAAAAGTTGCAATATGTTGTTGGAATAACAGTCTTGCAGTCCATTCTGCACTTGCTCTACCAATAACCAGAGGACTTTGACTCGAAAGCTGTTAATACAAAGAACTGGACCCCACTTAAATTTGAATCTAATATCCCAAGTCTGTGAATATGGAACTTAGGATCATTATTATTTTCTAAATTTTTAAAATAGTAAACAAACAAAAAAAATCACTCTGGTAAGTAAATGCCATTAACCAGAAGGGAGCTTGTTTCATGGGTGCTCCTATTTTGAAGGTTCGGTACTCATGAATGAAACATACTATTTTAGTCCTCAAATCTGTGTACAATTTACTATGAAATGTTGATTCATAATTCTTCTCAAGCTTTTAATGCAGGAATTACATGTATATTTTAAGATAACGATACAGGCCACTTCATAAACGCTGTCTTTGATGCAAAAGATCAGACAACTGTTACTGGCTTTTATTAGCAGAGGAGGAAAGTGAGGCTTGGCGTCAGCAGACAGACTATTGTATGTATAATATCTGTGACTTAAGTTTACTCTGAGTTGGCTCCTTTGTAAATTCCCCAAGCTCTATGAAATCCAGAGTTGGGGCTGATAAAAACACTGAAAAATAAAAAGGCATCCAAAAAAGCATTTTATAAATGCAGCATATATTATAAAAAGCAATTTCAAATCTGCTCCAGGTAGACACATAAAATCTTATGAATAAGTTCAAAGCATGGTTAGAAAACTTTTATGCACTCCCTTAAAATAAAAAAGAATGCATATGCATGTTTGGGAGAATCTTTGATATAGGTATGTGTGTGCATACAACAGAGTTTGAATTAAATCGCTTCTGCTGTATGAATATGTAAATGTCAGTTTTTACTAATAAATAACTTTTATTTTTGCTCTGACAAACAGCTGCTCCAGAAAGAAAATAGTTACCCTTATTAAGCATTCTGTACTTGATTCATGGTGAAGTTCATTTTCTGGGAACTTCTGTATGAAACGAGACAAAATAGAGATAAGCAACCATGGTCGAACCACCCCAATCTCTTTTGTACAAAAGGGGCCAAACTGCCTGCGAGGCTGTGGTAGCCAGAGAACAGAGCGTGCTTGTGTGAGTTCTGATTCATTAGACCTCCCAAAAAACAATTGTTCACAGGACTTTTCTATATTAAATATAAATAATCCGCACAGCGTAATCTCAAAAGAAGTAGCAGTGAAGGTGTTGCTGTCCATCTGCTGTCCCAGCTCAATCTCACAAGTGAAAAATGTATAATTCTAGATGTGCATGAGGATGACTGAAAATCACAGGCTGCTGGTAGGATCCTATACCTCTTTTGACAAAATTCATGCTCGTTAATTATTTCAATAGTACTTATGAACTTGAGATAGGTTCTTATTAATTGACCAAAACCAGTTTGTTTTCACCCTGCTCATCAGCTATCAAAAAGGAACCTTCTCCATAAGCCTTTTAAACTCCTTGCTTAATAGCAATGGGGAGAGGAGGGGAGTGTCGACATGCTAACTCACTCTTTCGCTACAAGAGAATCTAATTTCTTGCATTCATACTGATTTTTTATCACAAGTATTGCAAGCTCTTACGTTACCCTCTAGTATCTAAACAATAGTATTTTCAGTATCCATTTAAGGTATGCTGCTGAAGTTTTCCTAGTTAGTACTTATAAATATTTACATTTTTTTATTTTACAGACTCTAGCCATTAAAATATGGAATTAGTATTAGAGTACCACAATGCGGGCATAAGGCAGTTGTACTGCTACTCTAGGCAAAGACTCCTGCCCTAGACTCCCAGCCATTAACTTCAGAAATTGCAGTCAAGCAGTGGCCTGTCTGCTGAACAAAAAAGTTAGCATCTGAGTTCATCGAATTTTTCAAATACTCATCTATCCATTAACAGGTTTAATTGAAGCACCTGGATTTTATCTTTAAAACCTGTGGGTAGGGAATTCAATTCCATATGGAAAATAGGCTAAGTTTATATCTCACTATCTTTAGAATGAATTACCAAGATTCATGTTACCAGGTATAAAGGAAAGAGGCCAGCCTCAGATAAATGGACATTTGAATCCTTCCCATGAAAATGACGGAAAGGCTTAAAAATAAGAAGAGACTTCTGGTTAAGATGCATGACTGAAAAGGAAGTAAACCAAGTTCTGTTCTCTGCTTTGTCCTAGAGCTCATATATGATGTTGAATAAACCTGATTCAAGCCATAAATTTGGGTTTTTTTTGTTTTTTTTTTGGTTTTTTTTTGTTTGTTTTTTGAGGGAGCTGTGGCTTAAGCAGTTTCACCACGGCTTTCCATGATGGTTACAGGTTTTTCTGCGATCTACCTGGCAAACTGGATTTGGGTTAAAAATAATGTGCCAGAGATCAGTATTTTAAAGTCATCTTTGGTTAAAATACTGTCTCTGGTAAAATATCCCCTTATAAGTATCTTTCAACCCAAAACTGGTTCTTCCTCTGGAATTATCACCTGCTTACCTAAACCCTGAAATATGATGAGGACCCAGGACTTACAACAGCTATCACAACTACTACCAAAAAGGGTCAAGGATACCTTAAATCCACTTTATTGGAAAATGAAAATTCTATCAAAAATGGATAATATAGGCCTGACTTTATATATAATAATCTCTAAGCAAAAAATATTAAGATGCTCTACAAAAGAAAAAATTAATAATGTTTTTGGCTGAGACTGAATTGCTGACCTATTGAAATCTCTGATTTCACTAGGCCAGAATTTGAGCAAAAAAACACATAATCCTCATCAGAGTTATTTCCTTTGCTCTGTTGCCCACATACCACACTCAAAATATGTTTCTAAAAGCCATAAAGTAATACTTCGAGTAAAATAATCCCTGATAGTAACATACAGAACATGTAAACAGATAGATGAGCAGATAAAGGGAGGTATGATGAGGCAATGTAATTTAATCAATCACAATTGCAACGTGGCACCCTTTGAAACAATGTTTGTACATGGGAACCCTCCATAAACAAGGCAAACGGGAAGAAGGGGAATCATTCATCAGTGCTTCTGACCTCTGGAGAGAAGTAAAAATATCAGAGGCTGGGAAGTAGCTGTTTAACATCCCTTTATTTACCCACTTCATTTAGTAAATGTATTAAATTAAACTGCAGATGTTCTGCTGTCAGCGCAGCAAGCTTGCTGTTGAGTCTTAGTGGGCTGTTTCCTGATGGAAACATTTTATGTACTGTAAATAAACAAACACTATTTTGTTAATTAGTAAATGAATTATTTTTTTAAAATGCTCCATTAGGCTCTTTATAGCCCAAACTACTGTAGTTCCTATTCTTAATAGAGACCTTGCAATAGTAGAGGGAAAATATTCAAGCTCTTTGAAATTGTAGCTCATGAATGACTAATTATTCCTATTTCAACAGTGTTTTAAGTTATTTTATATTGCCTGCAGTATTTGTAGAATCAAAATCACAGAAACCATGAGACCAAAAGGAAAAGCTCACCCACCTTAAAAAGCGATGTCAGGAATATCAAGTTTATAAAAAGACTTTATTATTAATTGTAAGAGGGAGATGTTCAGAATATGAAATAGGAGTAGCATACAGGAAGAAAAACTAATATCTAATAAATTTCAAGAAGCAGTTTCTCATCAATAATGCAAGTATTGTCATACGAAATCACACTGCAAGACTTATGGAAAAACAGTCCATTCATAATTGAGAGAAATGAAAACATACAAAAAACCTAAGTCCATCTCATATCTGATACTACATTTCATTGCATCATTATGCTCATTTGTTTCAGCTTTCTAACTCAGTCAGTGGTAAAGTTTTCAATAGACAGATGGCTAATTTCATAATTTCAACCCAATTTCTTACTGGACCAATTCCAAAGATCCAGAGTTAGTGTAATGCCATGGATAAAGGTCAACAGAATAAGGGAAGAACATATGCTAATGTCAGCACTGCACATAGTCTTCTTTAACAGAATATACAGTGCTAAGCTGAGGGATTTGCAGTGGCTCAACACTAACACCATATGGGTGGCCTGTTGAAAAGTAATGATGGCCTGAGCATAGAATCTTAATCAGGTACTGATGGCCAATGAATCAAATAGCACCACACAAGTAATCACTAAGTGATTAAAAAAATTTACAGAAGATGTATTGCTGAAATTACTCTGCTAACTAGAGAAGTGATTTTGTCTTAGCTAAAGCCTGTCACATCATTACCTCTTAATCTTAACCCCAATCTTTTTCTCCTCCCACAAATCTCTCTCACATAAAAGGAATTCAGTTTTTGGTTGTTATAAACATTCATGTGAGTAATGAAAATGTACTAGCCATTGGATAACTCTATGTTATTTATTCCTAAGAATTTATGAAAGGTTCACATGAATGGTTTTAATCCTTTCCATGACTGATCGCGTGCAACACAAAAAGTCACTGCAGAACCATAGACAAGTCTTGCTTCACTTCTTTTCAGTAATTCTATTTAAATTATTTGGTTTCATTAGGTGAGCAAGGCTTGGCTCTGTAGTATATGCATAATAATTTTATTATACATGTTGCTGCACTTCAGGTCGAAACGATCCTTGTCACACATGGCAGCCCATACAGCTTTACAGAGATTTGCACTGTGTGGAGGAACACAGGTAGCAGGCGGCTTGTATAGCCTTTATTTTCTTTAGAAAGAGATCCATGCCTGCTCAGGAGAGCTTTGACTGGAATTGGCACTGATCAGAGGTAAGGCCATAGGATGGATGGTTAAGCAGAATTTCCCTTAAAAAAAAAAAAATTCTATTAATTGAAGAGTTGCAGCCTCAGTTTCCTCAGCTGAGAGACTGCAGAAATGCCTGACATGTTACAGTATCATAGCTTTAATTCGGTTTCAAAGATGAATTTTACTTTCTCAGCCCATCTTCAATTTCACAATACTTCTCGCTAGGAGCAGTTTCACATTGCACTTAAAGTAATCTAACCAGGAACTGCCCTCGAAAGTGGCAGTCCCTTCCCTTCCCAACTACGTGGCTCTATTTTTAATTCTCCACCACATATAGCGATGGCAAGCTAGTTTAACTGGAGAGATATAGAACAATATAGAAAATTATCTGCAGATGGGGAAAAAATAGTTTTACACTGGGACAGCCAGAAGACACATTTATCTCTAAATAAAATGGCGGTGGGAGGGAAGAGGTGTATAGAAGTACCCCCTTCACTGGTAGCTCACTCTCAAACTGGCACAGATGTTAGGTGAAACAAGACACTACAGTCTATTTGCTTAAATCTGCAGAGACATGAGATTATTTCAAAGTTTTAAACACATAGGTGTTTGGTTTGCATACTGCTGACATACACACATTTACCATGTGGGAAAAAATGTGCAGAATTGGGACCAGAATCCTGTTTCTTCAATAACAGTTTTAATCTTTTACAAACAAGCACAGTTACAGTTAAAAGAAATTGTTTCAGATAATTGACCTTGAGGTTCTTAGTTTATCTACAGTAATGAATACAATACTAATATGAATGCAAGATGTTAAAAACTGTATATTTTTTTAAATTAAGGTTTTTCAGTAAATTCTATATTTCTAATCCTAAGATGCTATATTTACACTAAGAAACAGTTCCCAATGCAGACTGCAAAAAGGAGAAAAAAGATTTTATAAGTATTTCAAATCTTTTATGAATACTTGGTTAATTCTACACTAAAGTAGTCTCTGCAAGGAACTTTGCTCCCTAAATTTCACTTCCTGAGAATGACTACCAGCCATTCCAGGCATGCCCACCGTAATTTATTCACAACAAAATGAGAAAGTGGAACAAAGCCGAAGATTCCAGCTATAGAAATCAGACTTCAAATATGCCATGAAAATAACCTTGAAACGCAAATTTTGTAAATAAATGTTTCTCTCATACTACTTTGAACAGCTTATTTAAATGTCTGTAAAGTATTGCATTTCTTTATAACCAACAGGTACTTGTACAAAATATCTTTCTGACTTACATTCAAAATTATTGTAGCAAAATGAGACTTTCACTCTCGAGAGTAAAAGTTCTGCCTAAATGCCATGATCAACAAAAATAAAAACCTGCTTGCAAGAGATAAAAGTCAGTTAAAACAGAAAAAGCTCAAAGTAACTCCAAGGTTATTCTGAACTAGTCAGTGAATGAAATCCTTAAAAGCATTATTAATATTCAAAACTGAAGAACCATAGTCTTTACTTTTGCTGGTAATATGAAATGTTCTCACTAAATTTAAATATTGTGAAAAAACACTCAGACTAAAGACAAAACACAGCTTAAAGGAACATCAGACATGTACAAAATTACTGTGAAAGGGGAAAAAGAAGAAAGAAAACCCCCCAGAAATTAGGCCAGTTTTTAGGCTACAAGCCAACTGTTTGCTCTACTTTGCTTTATTTATTAGTTCTTAAGGTATTTAAAACTTGAGCATTAAAACTGGAGAATGATTTGCAAATGAATGCAGTTGCAGTTGTGAAAATATAACTCACAGCTGAATGTGGGTTATTCAGACAAATGGCTGCTTTGTTAGAGGAGGGGAAGTGAAGTTCTGTGTTAATTTATTACAAACTGCAGCATTTCAACCCCGATGTCCAGGCAACAATGTTTTTTATTTCAAGTAATTTATAAGTACTTCCCATAGCACTTAACAGTGATGTCTTTGGCTGTTTCACCATGGTACCAGAGTGTATATGTATTTACTGTGGGAATTTGTTTTTAATAAAACTGTTGTAAGGCATTTTTATTCCTTCTCTTTGTTACATTAAAAACACTCACTGCATAAGTAATGTATTTTATTCCTACTTGAAAGGCAGCAGATTATGGCCAGCACTGTATTTGGTTGTGTAAAATAATGACAGGGTAAATGATTTCTCAA
The DNA here is from genome assembly GCF_036370855.1 of Dromaius novaehollandiae. Taxonomy (NCBI): domain Eukaryota; kingdom Metazoa; phylum Chordata; class Aves; order Casuariiformes; family Dromaiidae; genus Dromaius; species Dromaius novaehollandiae. Next base: position 7,955,693 of record NC_088110.1, on the reverse strand, counting down.
CCAAAGCAAGTTATTTCACTTGCCGTGATATCTCTCCCTCTCTCTCTTTTTTTTTTTTTTTTTTTTTTTTTTTTTTTTTTTTTTGAATAGTGGTGGCATTGCATAGTTTCTATAAGCTCCCAGTGTCGGCACATTCATGTCAGACCCCAGATTTGATCTGGTCAACATGAAAATCAGAAACACTAGGCGGAAAAGAAATGCAACTGCAATGTCTGACTAATCAAAATTAATTATGGTAACACCTCTTATATGTTCTAATATTAGAGATTTGGGGTTTTTTTATTTTTAATAAATGCTTTCAGGGCTTTAACATAGGGTCATACAAACTCATTGGGGTTGATTTGGTTTACAGACTGACTTCTCAGAAAAATAGAAATCAAGTGAAATGCTTAAACAGTATACAGGGAGTACTATATAGATCTGTGATGCAGGTATGTATGTACCCGCACACATGTATATACATATATGTATACACACAAACATACCACTCCCCCCAAGATACTTAATCTTGTCATGTTGACTCCTTTTGGGGAAGATTTTTCCTACAAAAGGTTCATTAATACATTGCTAAAGTCAGAAACAAACTGTCATGACCAACTACATTGAAGCAATGAAGGCAAACCTGCCGTGTGACCAGCTAAATTTGCTTTAACGGTTAATCTTGCTGATCAAAATTATGCCTTATTACTAATCTTCATCTAATTTCAGCTCAGATGAAGATCCAACCAGTGGATCTTGTTATCCTTTTATAAAGTCTTAAAGCGCTAAACATCAGAAATCTCTTCTTTCATGCAGGTAATACAGCAGTCATGGTAGTTCTGGACTATGTTTATTCTCATACTATTACACAATTTGTTTCAAAGGTTATGTGAAGTATTACAACTGAAGAACAATTAATGTTCTTAATGCACTTTAGTTTTGAATGTCATGCCCCAGAGTCATTTATTGAATTACTGCAGCAGTACAAAAAAAAGGGGGGGGGGGAGAAATACATCCTCATTTAAATCCTCTGACACTATGTAGTGCAAGTTAACTTGTACAATTTGATCTCTTCTAGTACTAGATTAAAACACTTAAGAAGACTATTGGTAAACAATATGGTAGCAAAGATTTTTGTAAGTGTTGCTGTGAACTAATATTAAAAGAATTTACAAATATTCAAATATATAAACAAGCTGTGGATAGCTCAGTAAATTTGTTTCCTTAGATGACGTGAACACAATTAACTTCCTGTGCCTCTGCTTTAAGGTTAAGACTTCTACTTGAACTCTGAGGGAGAGTCGCTTGTCCACAGTAACTACTTTTTGTTTTTCCTTAAATTTTTTTTTTTAATTCATAATAAAAAGGCTGCTGAAGTGAAAGACTCAATTCTTTCGTGAGCAGACTCATGCCTGGAATTTTCTTGCCCAAATTCTAACATTCACTCTCTTGCCAGCTACTTTCTTTACTCCATAGCCACCCCAAGTCACTCTGACATTAGTGAAGGGAATCATTCTTCAGAAAACTTTTTATGTAAGAATTGCATGCAAAGTTCTCATCTTTGGTGAACCAAGCCACTGTTTAATCTTCTTCAAAGCCAAGAGAGGAAAAAATCAAGAATAGAAATTTAATAAAAGTTATTCCACAATCTAATTCAGAAAAAATGCAAAACATTAGCTGCAGAATCTAAGTACATATTTGGAAAACTTTTTTAAGAATCATTTCTATAAAATGTTGTAAACACCTGAAAGTTCTCCTCTCACAAGAGAAAACTTGAGGCTTTCTCACTTTATTTTATCTTAGTGAATTTGAGTAGAAAGTAGTAAAGAGTCTTTTGCTTGGTTCAGCAGTTGAGTTATCCTATTTTACCACAACAGCTCACCTTTCTTTCCTTACACAAAGTAAAAATATTTTTATTTTGTTTTTCAATTATTTTAATATACTATATAGGACCAAATCATAAACCTTGACAGTACTTTTTGGTAATAAAGTGGCAAGGCAGACGTTCCTGTTCCTGCTCTGACTATCTGTCCCCAGGAGTAGGACAGCAAAGCAGTATGGGGAAAACTGCAGAACTAAAGTTATTTTCCATTGGCACAACTGAGTTATTACCCACTGTGTAAGAACTCCATAGAAGAATCACAAAATCCAGGGGGAAAAGTTCAGAACAGCAGCTAGTAAATGTGTACCTGCTTGCAAGGCTGGTTTCCCAGTGTAATACCTCTTTTAAAACTGTCTCAACAAAGGTCTCAATTTTATACACAGAGTTCCTTCAGATCAGCACATTCACATAAACTGTTGTGGTATGGCCAGTTTAGTGAGATCTAAAATGCTGTGAAGAGTGCGATTAAGAGACAAGCAAGTTTACACGCAGACTGAGAGAGAACAAAATATAGAGAAAATCGCTTCCCTGTAAAAGCATGACTTGGAAGCAAGAACTAAATCTCAATATGGAGAAATACATTGTGATTTCCTGGTTAAAATTACTTTTTATCTTAAAATGTGAATTTGTTAAAAATTATGATGTTAAATTATAGCACTTTGACTGACTAGGCAAGTTTTTTAAGTTATACATCTGTGGCTTTTTAAAATTTCAAATTTGGCCCTGCCTTGGGATAGGAATATTTTTCCCACCTGTTTGAAGACCTCCTCATAACAGAAAAAAGATATTCCATCTATTTATAATCAAGAATGCATTCTGGGCATTTTGACCTAAATAAGCTAATTCAAACGTCTGACAACCACTGCTTCTTCTGGCAATAGATGCCGCAATCAGCACACTCCCACAGATGTTCCACTGTAAAATGGACCAGAAACTAGGAGGACTGTGAAGCATGGTTTATAGATAATTAATTTATTACCTAAAAAGGAGGAGGAGGAGGAGGAGGAGAAGGAAACGGCATATAAAACATCAGTTTGTGATTATTTGTATGTGTTCCCAACTCACTAGATGAAGCTAAAGAGAACGGAGGTCCCTTACAATTCACTGTTTCTTATGAAAATTTCTGCGCACTGAAGCAGGTTGCAAGGGAAATATCCCAGCAACCTCAAAAAGATGTTAAAATCAAATAATTTGCAAGAACAGCTAAGAGTATTCATTTGTTCCCTGCATATCCACAGCATGCCTTCAAAACACAAAAACATTATGAGGCATCACAGAAATTATCAAAGACCCAAGAATAGGCATTCTGAATATGACAAAAGTCATAAAAGAAGCACACCACCTTAACATTAGGGCTTGTCAGGGAACAAGGCATCCATTTCATGAAAAATTAAGACCATTTCATGAAAAATTAAGACCATGAATTATATTGCATTTTAATGAGAAACTAAACCAATACCTTTTAACATTTACAATGAAAAAATCATGACAGAAAGTATGACATCCAGCCTACTCAATAGTTTGGTGGTTGGAGGTTCATCAAAATTTTATAGGACTTTGGAAGTTCATGTCCTAGATCAAAAAAAATATCTCCCACACTACAAGGGTGTGCCCTACCCACCGGTTTTAGATGATGCTTATACTATATGGAAAAACACTCCAGAAGATCTTGAGCTGTCTGAAATGATATAGGGCACATATGTACTTCATGCTTGTTCTCTTTCATCTTTTTTCTTTCTGTTATTACTGTAACTCCTCTGCAAGGAGGAAAGTTCCTATAACTAGTTCTTCCTGAAAGTCTTTAAGTAGTAGAATTCAATAAATATTTTAGTAGCACAGATACCGACTAAGTTAAAAAGTCAGCTTCTGCTGGGAAATAGTAGTGTTTAAATAACCGTCCTTCAGCCCTTGTCATCTCTTTGGTCCCTTTGTGGAGCAAATGTCTGTGAACCTCCACAAAAAACACGGAAATATTGTAGTAGTATTTTCTCATACATTACTATATCCCCATGGTTGGCATCTGTCAAACCTTTGCATGCTTTGTATGTTTTTCTAGAGGTCAGTAAATGGGAGGTATAAAACTATATAAGAAAATAGTCCACAGTATTTTTTCAGCAGATAAACGAGCTCATGTGAAACCGTATGTTACTGTGCTTAGATAGCTTTAAGACAGTCTAGACGTTTGCATAGAAATCCCTCTCTTCCCCCCCTCCCCAGACCCCAAACCCAAGACTGAAGTGCAAGTCAGGCACACAAAACGTAGGATAATCCAGCATTTAAGCTGCCTGTGCATACTTCGGCTGCCTTACATGTATGCACTATGATAGAATTTTTAACTATTACTAGTATTTTTTTTCTTCTTGTTGCTCAATGCAGTATTTATTGCCTCATCCACTGAAACATCTTGGGAAAGGCTCCAGGAACCATGACATAGCCTGTAACATCAGAAAGTCTTAATCTGCCTTTTGGGATCTCCACTGTTTGGGTATGTGACGTCATTTCTAGGGTTTTCCTTCTTTGTACCATGTTGACAGGTAGTTTTGGGGGGCTTCTTTTGTTTTTTGTTTTTTTAAATTTGCACAATTAGATCCTCAGCTAATTCTTTCTACAGAGTACCAAGAACATGTGCTTTGAGAGAAATATCAAGTATCACAAATCTTAACTGATGGGAGCAGTGCAACAGTATTACAGAGCTGAGACAGCTCAAAGATTTTTTGTCATACACACTTAAGAGAAGAAGAAAATCTGTAAAGCTTCTTAGAAGGTCACGTTGCCTAAAGCATTAATAGACATTTTACAGTATGAAACATGAGACATTTTGGTATATAAGTATTCCATTTTTTTTTATGTCCACTATTATTTCTCTGATGCAGGGTTTAATTTCAAAATGAAGAAAAATGAAGTTTACTTTCCAGAACAGAAAGACAAAAATGGAGTTATTCCACTTTTGTATCACAGATGGTATTGAGGTAGATGTGAATGAATATCCTGAAGAACACATTGGCCTACATCCCACAAGTTTTCCTAATGCCAGATTCTTACTGGTGTCGTTAGGAACTGTTGCACTGAGACATAAGTTACGACAACAACAACAAAAGTGACAAGATCTACTGATACACTGAAGATGAAGGAAATCATACAGCAGATACCACCACTATCACCACCACCCAAACTGCAAAACCACAGTCTTTCACTATGCCACTGAGGTGCATGCCCCGAAATAAAACAATTTCATTCAAAAGTGGAAATGATCCAGCTCATGAAACTGTGGCATAAGTAAAATAAAAATTTGCAAGGTTTCTCTTCCTTCCTATCATAGCTGACAGGACTAGAGGTAGAGAAATTGAGGACAAGAATTGTTATAAGTTGGATTTGTAACTCTCCCCTCCCAAAAATCAGATATTAGGAGTAAGTCATTTTTAAGGAATTTGGACTTTTCAATTTTGAATCAAAATGGTTTTCTGGATTTCATGTGAACATGCATTCAAACCAGGGATTAAAAGAGCCCCCTCAGAGACTCCATGAGCAAAACTATTGAAGACAATCCTATTTGCAGACAAATAGAGCTTGTTCTTGTTCTAATAGGCATGCTCACAGAAACAGGGCACTGCATTAAAATTCTAACAGATAAACAACACTACACTTACTTTGAATGAATCAGGATGGACAACTACCAAAAAAAGGTATCTCCTCTCTTTGAGGGAGACAACAGAAGGTATCTTCAGAAAGGAAACCTGCTCTAACTTCTAGTTTGTAAATACGTTAATAAAGAAATCTAGATCCTGTCTCATTGAGATCCAAAGGTCCAAATTCAAGCCAAAGCTTGTATCAGTACACTCACTTATCCAGCCAAAAAATTCTAGATGTACAGCAAAAGCAAAAATATGTATGCTTAAGTCTCTATTTGCTGTTACGGATGACAGTCCAGGAGCACTAAAAAGTGAGAAGAAAGATGACAAGGGAATGGAAAAGTTTCCCCTTTCAAACTCTCTGACGGCTTCTCCTTGACATACACACTGGTATTACTAAAAGTCGGGAAATATAAGAACTGTGCAGCTGTGCATTTTTCATTGCATCTTCAGAACCGACTGATTGTAAATCTCTCCATTCTTCCTTATGTTACAGGATAGCCAGACTAAACTCTACTAAGTCAAAGAGTTCAAAGCCTTCTGCCTCTGTACCCCGTTCCACAACGGCTTGCTTTCTGCCTGTTTATTCTGAAAATACAGTACCTTCTGACATGCCTCTCTGACATGCCAGAGACTTGAGAAATAAAACTGTAAGAAAAAAAAAAAAAAAAAAAAAAGGGGGGGGGGAAGTAAATGACAAAAATAAATCTATTTCCCCCCCCCCTCCCCGGCAGCCATTTTGACATTATCTCTAAGCTGCCTTGAAAAAGTAGCATCTTTTAGACATTTAAATGTTCCACATTAGCTTAATCAGCAACACACAAAGCTTTGTTTTGACTCCTGGGTTTTCACCTGTTTGGTTTCTAACACCTACCATTCTGGAAGCTGAGCTATAAAGACATTCATTTCACATTCTCCTAAGAACCAATTACACGTACTGGAAACTTTCTACTCTGCTCTGTGTTGCACATCAGTTGCTTTAAAACCTTTTAAAAGCCAGCAAATGTACATACACAGATTTCTGTGGTCAGGACATCTGCACTTTCTCAACTGTTTCTAAAGCAGAAAAAAATGCCTATTAGTATAAAATTTGAAGAAAAATTGCCCACAGGAGGAATGGGCATTAGCCATGCTTCACTTCCCTCCTTTTTGTTGACATATGAAGCACTTTTTTCTCTTTCTTTCTTTCCAATTCACAGTGGGTCTAAAGAGGTGAATCAGTGCACAGAGAAAAAGAGAGAAAGAGAGGGGAAAAAAGAAAAAAACCCACAACCCTCTTTTTCCAGAGCGGGTATGAAATATGAAGGCCCAACAATTGTCTGAGCTCAGTGCATTGGAATAACATTGGTTAAATTATGGATAGTTTTGAATAGTGTCACTTTTTTTTTTCTCTGCAGATGGTTGTTCACACAAGGAGTCTGGCCTGCATAATTGTATCACTAATAAGCAGTAAGGCAATTAGTTGTGTAAGTGTGCTATAATCATTCTAACAGAAGAGATGACGAAGAGACAAAAAAAAGGAGGGGGGACAAAAAATGTCTTTTCTCAATTCATCAACTGACAGCCATAATTAGATATATATAATTGAAAATTCCACAGTAGGGGGGCCAGCTTATACAAATGAATTTTCTTTGCTTCTCTTATGCATTTTTTCCTTTTGCCTGAACATTCCCCCCAGAAAAAGGCAGAAAATTTGTCATTCCAGGGGAGCGCATACTGTATGAACCACAGGCTGCTCATTCAGAGCAATGATGTCAGAATAACATCTTTTCCCCCCCACTAAGAAATAGACGGCTTTGAACAGAGCCTTTATTAGCTGTTTTCTGCCAGTAGCAAATTAAAAAAAAAAAAAAAAAAAAAAAAGAACCCAACAACCCACAACCTTGGATGATCTATATCAGTTTGCAGAACATGAAATGTAAAACTCCAAGAGGAGAGGTCACCTTTTTTCCATTGACATGAAGACGGCTTGTTTTTGGTGCTGGGGGAAGAGTTCGGAGTTATAATAAAGCATTACATCATCAAGTATTATGGGAAGAAGGGGATTTCTTTTGAGCGAAGCCTGATTATCAAAGGCTATAATTAAATTTGGGCTAAAAATGCCCAAGTGCTTATGAGTTTGTGGAAACTATGCACAGAACAGCTTTCCACTGAATTAATCAGCTTGCAAGTTTTCATTATTCTGGAGCTTCTCTTTTTAAACTGTAAGCTCACAATCACAGTCTCTCTCTCTCTCTCTCTTTTTTTTTTTTATCAACAAACTCTCCTAAAATTTAATTGGACAAACCTTAACTGATTTTTTCCCCTTAAAGAGAGAGAATGTTAAGGCTGGAGCTTGTTAATTAAGTTCTTTAAATGCCCCCAGCTGTGCAATAAATTTTCAAAGCTACACAACTGCATATTTATTTTTTTAACATTTACTTTCTTGTTTTTTAGTTAAAATATTTTTGAAAAATAGAAAAAACAACAACAACATAAGACTTCAAAAGAAACTTCCTACACATAGGGATGATCCTGGGTGATGAAAACTGAAAGAAGAAAAAATTACATCTGATTAAAATATAACTGTATATTATAGGATTGTTTTCAAGGACTACAGTTTATTAACTTCCAAAATAATTTATCACCCTTTTTTTTAAGCTACCTAGGAAGGTTCTGCATCAGATCTGAATGAGGTAAATATCCTCTGTGGCTGTTTCACAACAAGAACCTTCTATCTAACATCACTGAAGAATGAGCCAAGGAAACGTTACACAAACTTCCACAAAATCAAGGACCATATGCTCAGTATAATCTGGCATAGTTCTATTATCTCAAAAAATTCCAGTGGCCAGGGTTCAAATCTGAAGGTCTCACAATAGTAGTATAAAGAAGATATGAAAAGATATGAAAAGATTTATCCTAACATCAAGTCATCCCAATATATATTTTCATAATTTATTAGATTTACATGTCTCATTTCATATGTTAGATATTCCAAAAGAGTCAACACAAAATTCTCCTCTATTTAAAAAAATGATTAAATATATACCTGGTAGGTAAGAATTATTGCACACAGTGATCATTATAGTCTTAATAAAAAGTTATTAGTGACAAACTTTTGGTACTTTTGGACAGGCCAGAAACCTTTTAATTGAAGAACAGAATTAGCATACTATAATCCTAGGCATTAAAAAATAGCACCTGCTGGTCTATCAGGTAACAAACCACCATTAATGGGCTGACAGCACATTGTGATGTTCTCGCTGACGGAAAGAGCTGACCCTGGAGAACCGAGTTCTGAACTGGTCTCCCATGGCCCGTGCTGAAGGGCAACAGCTACTGCAGCTCATGCACCTCCTCCTCCCTGCCCCGATTCGCATTAAGGCTTTCTGCCTCCCCAGAGCCCTCCTAACAACTTTTATTCATTTTATTCCCAAATTCCCTGTGTCATACAAATATTCCTCCAATGCATGTGGCATCCCAACTGTGCCCTTTAAAATGTTAAAAGGTGTGAATGTTATAAGAAAGCTTAAATAACACGGGCAAAATGTAAGGGAATGCTTTGCCAACTCTATGAAAGGTAAATATGCACACGTCACCAGTAATACTTTTGCAACAATTTATGTTACAGGTTAGGTTCTTGACTGTTGAGTTTCACAGAATCTGACATTTCTAGACTGTCTGAATAAAGTATGAGGCATTTCAAATCGATCCCCTACTCCATAACCCAAGAGTTTTTAGGTCTTTACTCTTGCAGTAAATTCCTGGCATTGGAGAAAGGCAGGCCTTTTCCACAGGAAGAATATTCCCTAGGGTGAAGTATTTCATTCCATTAGACACGTTTTCCTTTTCATACTGCCTGGACAAGGTAACCATCCATGCTTCCTTCTGCTAAGATATGCACACAAATGATGCGCATATCTCGGATGTAGTAAGAAAAGCCAGAAAAAGTGAGGACACTATGTATTTCAGGGGAACTATAGGGACATACTGTTTATAAGAGCATTGGTTTAAAATCTATAATGAAGCTATAAAACTGTAGTGATTTCAAAAAAGTAAATAAAAAAACAGTACCTGGGCATTTTCAGTCCAGAATTTGCTGATCTTTCACACATCTGCTTTTTAAAAAAGTTGAATGGGTTCCATGGGTGGGAGCATCCACTATAACATTTCTGAAAATTTGTATATATTAGGATCTTTGCCAGTAACACTGAGGAAGTAGGAATGCTTCCCAGTTCAGGCAGAGAGACTGTAGCGTACATTAACTTGACAAGGCTGGCTAAGCTCTGCCTTCAGGCTCTGGTTTGTACTCTACTGATTCATGAGCAGTTATTGCACTTTCTCTAGGCTAAGCTATAGCAACAGGCATCATCCCAATAAAAATAGCTGGTGTGCAAACTGGTGCATTTCAAACACAGTCCCAGGAAACCTAGTGATGCAGGTTCACCTCTCTGAGTGATGCTTCTTTTTTATTCACAGGAAAAACAAAGTAGTTTTATACTTGTTGAAACCCTGCCTGTTATTAGCTGTCTCTGGGAGCAGGCAAATGGGTGAGCTGATCTGAACTCACATGTCCTCCCAATACAAAGATCTGGGTAGGTCAAGACTGGATATAGGGTGAGTTTTTGCCTTTTCCTCTTTGGCTTGTAGTCTCAGGTCCAATCTAGACCTAATACATATTCAGGAGTTACCCACTTTTGTTCTCAGATACTTCAAAGCAAAATTCACCTTACCACTATAGAGCAATGGGTGGCACCAAAAACTGCTGAGCATTTGATACCCCAACCAATGTTCTGCAGCTCTGCTTGTGATGACCATCAGGAGCATCTTCAAATGCTTCAAACTACTCCAGATTTTATGGTTCATCCCAATACAGTCTCCTGGATGCTGCTGCTTGTGCAAGACCACGTGTTTCTCAAGCTACAGTACCAGTCACATTCCAGGAGAGCCTTTGAGCCTTAAACTCTTAACTTATTTGTTCGGTATTTCTAGCTACTCCTTCAGCCCTCATATAGCTTATAAGAAGATATCATTTTTCATTAGCAACAATTCAATCAGACATGCACAAAGGAATGGGACTTATTTTTTGTTTTTTAAAAAGGCATTTCCAAAATAAGTACTGCATTTTTCCTTTTGTTGCAGCAGCTGTCTCAGGTGTTCTGTTTCTTACACGTAATATAACTGATCAGATAGTCTGAAAATATATACTTAAGAAGTTAAATAAATATGCATTCTACTATATTATTTTTCTTAAGGAATTAAAGGTTTTATTTTATTTTAAAAGATTCTTGGCTGCATTTCCATGGTGCACAATGACACATTTGGTTCTTTGTGTTTCTAACTAAGTAATGACATAGTTCCTCTAAACCATGAAAAATGTTGCGTTTGACCAAACAAGAAAGGATGAACTTCTGGGAAATTCTATTCACTGATTCTTGAATTAGACCCAGAACACTGGGACGAATCCATTCTTTCCTGCAGCCCCCTGCCAAACCTGGCTATAGCTACAGTGGCACTGCTTTGTTTCCTCCTTATTCAGTGGGTACAGTAGTATCAACACAAACTGTACTCAACTGCTGAAAGCTCGATTCTCAAACATATGGATATGTTGAAAAATAAATTGCAGGGTTTATTTGAATTTATAGACAGCTCGGTGAATGTATTTTTGAGATACAGTCTCCGTCAAGGAGATAGATGTCACCTGCCATGAGGAACATGATTGTATAATGTTAAAATGCCACATTCTCTTTGTAGGTAATTCTATTCAATCACTTCCTGCAAAGATTTGGGTAATGAACACTTGAACATCTGGGGTTTTTTTCCTTTCTCCTTTTCTCAGAATCTTGCTTTGGATTTGTATTTCTCTATTGAGTACAAAACTGCTTGGATTCTTTTCCCAAGCCCACTTTTGCACTACATTGCTGCACTGTTTTTCCCCTTTTATTAAGATTCCTAGTTTTCTAACAAAGGAAAATGTTGCAGGACAGAGTAAAGAAGATGCATATGGAATTATTGACAGTGTGAAGTGAATTATTCTCTAGACTCAGTCAACACTGTGGGAACAGTTCAACAACCTTTCAGTTAAATAGTTTCATTATCCTGCTTGTTTAGATTCAAAGACTTTTTAAACTTCTAGGTAATTACCTACACCCCCACCCCGCTGTACAACTTATATACAAGCAATCTTGCTCACAACTTATTTTCTGAAGCCTGGCCTGCAATGCTAGATTATATAATGAATAACTACAAGTAAATACCTTGTAGCAAATAATTTATGCAACCCTTTCCCCTCCCTCCTGTGTAAAATTATCTATTGCTTTAACAAATTGATTATTTAACTTTTAAAAAACTTTGACAAATTTATTCCATTTGCGCACAGTCTGCAGTCTTCAACAAACTGCTACTTACTATTTGGAATGTCATTTACTCAGATTAACAATTCAAAAATGCGCTAAAAAGAAGCTAAACCAGATACTATTTGTCTTTGTCCTAAGTTAAAAATGTATCAAGCTGAAAATGCAATCAGTGCCTTCTTACTCATCCCACAATCAAAACTAAATAAATACACCAGAGACTAAGTTCAACCAAGACAAATACCAAAACATCTGATGTCTCTCTCTTCCCCAAAAGGCTCTCAGGCTAGATTAAAAAATTCTGGTGAGAATAATTAAAAAGTATCAACAAACTAGATTCTACTCTACTTGAGGTAGAGCTCAAAACAGAAAGAGTTTGCAAGCTATTCACAGGAGATCATTTTCTGCTGGAATTCTACTTGAAGCAGTATCTAACAGAAGAAACCAAGGTCCTTTGAGAAGATCAGAGATGAAATATCCCAAATCTTTATTAGAACGGATTAAAGATGTCCTTACAAAGGTGAAGATCCGGGTTTATGTGTATAACTGCTGGCAAAAACATGTATCTAGACTGGAAAGGGATTTTGTTTTAGAGTGGGACATCTACTTTCTGTAGCACTCTCTCAAGGGACTTGGTATACTTTGCTTGATACATTACAAAGGCTTGTGCTGTTGCAAATCACATTTCAAAATCTCCTACAGTAGGTATGGCACCCATATCGCTGAAATATACTTAATTCTTAAAAACTGAATGTCTTTGTACCAGTCTATTGCTTAAAAAGCTACATTAAACAGAACACACCTTTACAGGTAACAATTACACTATTTTTTTCTGTGAATAACTTTGGAGAAATGAGGAGCAGAAATCTGCTTTTTCAGTGACTGTGAACTGTTACACCTGCTCTGCCATAACGAGTACCTTTAGTTTTAGCTTCATCTAAACAAACTGCCTACTATGTCCATCTACTTACTGTTGACTCAAAAAGGAAAGATTTTTGCTATGGATAGGTCTGAATCTTGCTCTTAATAATAACTGAGAGGAAAAAAAAAAAGGATGTGAATACGTTTTTGAGATATAGTTAAAAAATAAATTCTATTCAAAAACTGCACTAAAATATGTTTTAGAAATGCCAAGCATTCAGTTTTGTATAGTAAATAGTTGGGCACTACCAAGCTGCCCTTTAGCCTTAATTTAGCTCTCTTGCTATATGCATTAATTTCATGAGCACATACTATTTTTCTTACAAGTGATTAAGTAGAGGTAGCACAGGCAGGAGTAACACAGCTTTTTCCTAACTTCCGAATGCTTGATTTGGCAGCATTACATTCCTTTCGCATAGGCGTTCAGGTTGAAACTACAAGTAGATAAAACATTTCCCCTCTTCTCATGATTTACAGGCTCTGAAATTACTGTCAATCTCTAACAGCAATCCCAGCTTTCGGATGGAAATAGAGCTGCAAACTAATGGCAAAATGCTGAAGTGATCAAGGCTCTTACAGAGCCGGTATAATAAATATGCAAATGAACCTCTTTCTTACCTCTACCATCCTCCTCCCGTTCCTCAAACCCTTCCAGAAATAAACCCAAAGCAGAACAGCAGCAGGAGGAGACCAGCCAACTATCAGAAGTGAAAATGGGAATGCATTAAAATATGGAGAACAAACTTTAATAATAGGCATTCGAAGAAGAGAAGCACATTCAAGAACCCCCCCGCGCCCCCCGCCAAGTGAATCACTTGACACACAAAGCTTTCCAGGATTATGGTAGGATGATTTTGGCCCCAAAACATAATGATATTCCAATTTAATATGTTCGAGATGCTAACACATTAGCTGTGCTGGCTAAAAGTGAGAAACTGTAGCAAAGCAGGAGGTCAGGCAATGCCATCTCTAGACTGGCAGAAAACAGACTGAGGGAAAGTGATAGTGAGGCACCTCAGGAAACCTTCTTCCACCCCACTGGTTAATTTTTATTAGAAAATCTGAAAAGCACTGTACTGTATCAAAGGCCTTGATGTTTTTAAAACAAAGAATTTATGGGCACTAGAAGTGTAACCTACCTTCCTTTGTTCACTGAAATACATCATCATTTTGTGCCTTGTGGTAGCAAAAGTAATTTAGAGTATCCTGACAGAAATAATATATATATCATTAAACCTGTCCATTAATATACTTGCGGTATTATAAACATAGCGGTTTGAGGATGACAGAAACTAAAACCAACTCATTTGTTTGTGTCAGTATTAAAACGTAATACATTTTCTTTTCAGATTCAAGCCAAGTGAAGGGAGCTTTTTGAGCAGAAAGTTATCTCTGAACAACGAGGCCAAAGAAATTTAAAGATTAGAACGTAACCTTTCGACATCATTTGCAGTTTGCACCAGCTCATAGGTGTATTGAGAACAATGGTCTCAGCTCAGATCTAAACTGATCAAGTTGCTCACAAATAAAAAACATTAATTATCATAAATAATGCTTCATTGTAGAGGAGTTATAAACTGTGAAACTAAGGGTTTTAGGGGCTTAGCCTGACATAATCAGACACTAGAATTATTAACATCACATTATTTCTTAAAAAGAAATCTAAGCTGATTTATCAGCACGGTAAGACAGAAATGAATATTGAGCCACGCAGAATCCATATAAACAATTCTCCAGCCTGTTTACCTGGACAGCTTAGTACTGCATAAAGACCACATTACTAACCATATATCCATATATCAAACATAAGAGTCTATTTATGTATAGAAGACTTACGAACATAAAGTTGCGGGAGAAAAAAGGAAGTCCAGCTTCTAGACTGAACACGCGCATTTTTGCCATCACACAAGCAGCTGGTTACAGCTACAAGATGGTACATGATGCTACCACTGGTCTTGTGAGATGTGATACTTGAGGGCTGCTTTTCCTGTGCAGATACATTTAGAATAGCTTAAAATGTTAACTGAGAAATTGGTATGTGGAATATGAGCAGATATTTCATTAATCAGTTCAGAGCAAAATTTCCCACCACCACAGGAAAACATTACTTAAAAAAAAAAAACACTGATCAAAGATCAGCATTTCCCCCTCTTCTTTTTCACAGTATCCTTCTACACAAAAGGGGAGGAAAATAGAAGGGAAGAAAGCATATAGTTGATACATATGAATCATCTCTAGCAACCACAGCAGCAAAAACCTGCCAGAAAAGGAAACAAGTATGTACTTTATTTTTCTGAAATTACTATCAACATACCTGCAAAAAGACATCCATTGCATTCTTGTGGAAATCACTGGTAAAGTCTTTACTTTTAAAGACTTTCAGAATATTAAAAAAAATATTTACTAAACCACAAATTTGGTAAGCCCAGCATTATATTCTCTCCAACAATTCCACAGAACCTGATCATGTTTAGAAACATCATTTAATTTCACAATGACTATACATCTATTGCCTTTAATGTAGGAGCAGCTTTCCCCATTTCTCCATCTCCTTTATTTTATGTCTTAAGAAACGTGATAGTCATAAATATCCCATGGGAGATCCCTAGCATCTAAAAAATGACTAGATATCTTCTTTCTATAGAGTACTTATTTGCCATCTAAGAGAACAGGGTACAGATCAAGAAGGAAAAACATCAGTATTGTTTACAAACATGTGAAGATGGTAACTTCAGGGCTGAGACCTCTTATTTATTTAATGAAAGATCAATAAGCAAGCTTACATGTTTGATTGCCACAGTTCTATCCACAGTGAAGAATAGCTGCAGCTGAACTAATTACCATCTTAAAAAAAACAAACAACAAAAAAACCCAAACAGAATACTACTTGGTTTGATTTTGTATAATTTAGAAAAAAAAGCAGATTCATATTCTACTACTGTAAAAATAAACATGATCTTTTGCAAGATTCTAATGGTGGCACTGAATGTTTGAACAACCTCTTTATTATGCCCTACTTTTCCCCAGTTATTTTTCTCCCCACAAAGCTACATGACCCAAAACGATGCAAAAAAATTTTGAGACAACAACTTAAAAATTCAAGAAACTCAGGGCTAGATTCTCAAAATCATGTAGCTTTCAAAATATTGATGTCTTCAAAGATTTTAGTAAATAATGAGAAAAAGGAAAATAGAACTATTTTCCAGATCAACATCCAGTCTTGTTTAGGTGATTTGGAAATACCTCCTACTAGGTGTATTCTGCCTTTTGAAAAGCAATGAAGTTCAAGAGCAGTTGAGAATCATTTGAAATACATATGCATTTCAAAGCATCTCATGCTTGAAGCATGCGAGTGTATAAAGGAGCTCAAAATGAAGCAAGATGATTGACCTGACCCACTACTTCATCTCACTACTTCATTCTATCGAGGTTCACTTACTTATAACAAAATAGTAACTATTAGTAAGCTGCACAGCTAAGACATTTCTGTGGCTCCCCACACAGTGCTACTAAATACAACGCAGCTGTAAGTTGGTATTTTGAACATCAACCCAGGGTACAGTACTTTATTTCTTTAGCATAAATTCAGTTATGAGCTTCTTTGCACTAGCCATGTTGTACTTCCCCAATATCAAACCTTTGGACATTACAACTTCTATTTAATTTTTAATACAAAGGCAAAGTCTAGTTCTCAGAAATACTACACCATAGCTGGAGTTCCCATGCCAGCAAATCTTTGAGGGCAGGTGTAAATTTATGTCCTTATTAAATTCAACACAAACAGTAACATCGGAAAGGAACAAAGGAAGAAGCATTCACTAATGCAGGTGTTATGCCTTTACCACGATCACTACCAAAGCATAGCGATAAACCAGCCAAAGCATTCAACATGACAGGATTTGTGCTAGGATCTCCTGCAGAGAGCTGGGAGCACAGCTGATAGGTAGCACAAAGACATCTGCTGTGCTTTTCTTGCTTCTGCACATGCTCCAGCACAGAAATTTGCACGGCTGAAGGGATTAACTCAGGCAGGAAGGAATCCCCCACAAAATTCAGTAATAACTGTTCAACAGGCACTTTTCTTTCTAAAACACACACTAAGTATTACAAACAGAAGCACCAGCACCTACTGCAGAGGTTGTCAGTGAAGTTGTTGATACTGTTCTCATTTACGCTAGTAAAGTAACAAATCCAAAATACCTGGTGATGTACCATGTGTGATTTAGTAACGCAAAGCGGGGAGGGAGAACGATGGCTTAAAAATAAGTGGCAAGCAGCAGCAATACTCGTGGGGAAAAAAGCTACCAAAACATGTGAGGTTACAGCAGCGTGCGGCCTGCACCGGCCTCGGTCCCTGAGCACAGCTGACAACCCTGCCCAGCAATTTTGTTTCCCTGAAATGGTGTCGCTGGCAGACCGGACTAGAGGATGACCAACACGGTTTGTGATTAGTGTCAAAGTATCACGAATGCTGTTTTGAACAGCTCCATGGAAACAGAATTGTTTCATGGTTCCCATTTTTCTTGTATGTGCATGAATGCATGTACTGAACAGCAGGGCACTTCCTGGTCATGGTCTGTCTTTGCTCGATTCAAAGCAGAGATTTTAATCTCAGATCACTACCTCAAGCAGAGAGGAGACATTAACACAGACCTTCTACATCCCAGGGCAATTCCCAAAGTATTCCACAGTAAAAAGTGTAAGAATTTCTCCCTTCGTCCTCCGCTCATGAATATTTTGTTGAAACATGAGAATTTTAACAGAATGGCATCCTACCGGTAATCTGAAATTCCAGCAAAATTTGTTTTTGCCAGGTGTAATCACAAGTCTTAAAATTCAAAGTTATCTTCCATTACATTCAGGGAGATAGAAGTGTTGAAGTTTTATTCACAGTAATCTACAATGAGCATAAAGTGAACTTTTAGAAGTTAACTTTCCTAATTAATTCTCCATCTATGAAACCTATATTCACTGCCTGGCAACTTAGATTTGCAATTCAGAACTGAATCTTTTTAAGTAAATCAAAGAAAATAAAATATGAAGCTGAACTAAAAATATGTTTCGAACAACACCAAATATTGCAAATAACCTATTGTTATTTAATTCATCAGCATTTGGTACTAATAAATTATTTCATTTTAGTATTTTAAATTGCAGTGAAAGTTTCCTTACCTGCGGGGTATTGAAATTTGCGCTGAACTCTCTTCTAGTTTGATTTTGATCATTTTTTGTTTTAAATTTGGAAAATTAAAATTAACTCGTAAAAGCTCATGCGGATTAGCTGGATTCTCAAGAGTTTTGCTGAGAGTTCCTTAAAGCCCAACCTGAATGGAAACAGCCCACTCTACAAAGTATATGAAAAACTCCCAAATAAATTTACAGTGCTCCTAACTAATATTTGGCAACAGATGCAAGAACTCATATTTATGTTGACTCATCACCTTTCTCTTCTTCAGGTGGGCTACACAATTTGTGCTTCTTACCAGTACAGCCTTCTCCTCACACATGGTGGGGTGCGATACCTTCAAGGGCAGCAAAGTTCCATCTGTTCATTTCAGCCACACTGGAACTCAAAGCTATAACCTGGAATTCACAGCGGCCCCTTTTCTGTGATTAGCATAATCATTTTATATATGCTGAAAGAAGCATGACTGTATGTCTTCATATAGGCATCCTGACTTTTTTGTGCGTCTAATTTACAAAATGAAAAATCTTTTGCTTTGCAAATTAGCAAAAAGCAAAAGATACTTCTCTCACACACACACACACACGGAACTTTTTCCCCTTGTCATCAATTTCATGCCACTTTTTTTAAACAGAGATATCAAATTGTTAAGCACTTTAATCACAGTATGTCCTGGTAATTCAGTCCTTTGGATTTGCTCAGGTGTCTCAAAGTGTTTTGAGCGCAAACAGCAGAAGGAAACTGCAACACTGGTCAGTCCCCTCTTAAATCTTCTTATGGATTTCATTTGCTGTGTGGCCTGAGAGAGGTCAAAAGGTTTTGGCACAGAAGTAGAATTTGAGAAATAATCACCTTATAGACCCACTAAATCAATCATAATTAATGCACTTGCCTAGTTCTGTCAGAGAATTGCTGCTAGAGGGCAAAATAAAGAGGCCCCTTCTAATACAATTTGAAAAGAGATCAGATCTGTCATTTCATCTAATAATTGAGCCAAATGAGAAAAGAGAAGGGTCAGAGTTCATCTGGTGACCTTATGTAAACCCTAAATACATAATTCATTTTCATTTTATGGAATTTATAAGATGCTGTGAAGTGTCAGAATACAGACTCATCTGCTTTCGCTTCCACCAAAATCTTCCTGCTCGTCATGCAACTCACACTGAGCTGCCAAAACTTTTCAGTGGTATATTCTGGCAGAATAATCCAAAAGCCTTCAACAGGGACTGGTATTTAATTCATTCTTCCAAGCGTGTGAAGTTAATAACTGAATATATCACTCGCAGCTCTTTCTGAATGATATAAAACCTGTAATTTATTTACTGAGTGTTACAAATACAGTTAAAACATGTTTTCATGCAAAATGGTTTTTCCTTTTTATTATTGTTATAAAGGATTTATCTGGGGTTTTTTGTTTGTTTTGGGGGGGATTTTTTGAACATAAGGTATAAATACATATGCCCTCAGAATGGAACACATTCCATCCCAAGTCTCAATTACACATATTCAGGAGAACTTATTTCAATTATTACCTAGAAAATGAAAATGATCTGAAGACATATTTAGGAAACATTTCTGAAGAATTAAGGTTAGTTTTTTTTTCCTTAATGCTGAATATTACTTGAAAATTTCTATAGCATTACCTTTCCAACATGTCTTAACCTTTTTAGTTTCTGTTCCAACTTACATTCTTTAATCAATCATACTGCCACTACCAAGTTAGAACTCCATCTGAGTAATAAAGGCCAATTGATGGTTTATGAGTTATTCCTCACTGCTTTGTCTCCTTTAATGTCAATACAACCAACATGTAGCACAGCATCCGGGCATTCCTGATAGAATTTCCTAAGGCAAGGCTAGGCTTCTGGGGAGAAGAATTTTTTTTTTTATTGAACCAGTCAATACATAACTAGGGACAGAAAAAGAAAACAGTAGGGAAGCTTTTGACAACTTCTTAAGTTTGAAATGGAAGCAGCAA
Source organism: Dromaius novaehollandiae (assembly GCF_036370855.1). Taxonomy (NCBI): domain Eukaryota; kingdom Metazoa; phylum Chordata; class Aves; order Casuariiformes; family Dromaiidae; genus Dromaius; species Dromaius novaehollandiae. Next base: position 7,935,784 of record NC_088110.1, on the reverse strand, counting down.
ACTTCTAAAGGAAATTAAAGCTGAGAACAGCTACTCTACGCAGATATGTTAATCACAGCAAAAGATACTACTTCTCTGCATAAAACATGCCTTATTGATGCTTTCGGACCATCATACCTGTGACAGCAGTAGCGACATAAAAGGAATAATTTTCTAAAATATGTCTGACGCTCAGTTTATTTAGAGATGAGGTTTTTTTCTGTTGTTTTTCATACCATTTGTGAAGTACCTAACTGCAGATGGAAACTAATGTGAGTAAAAGAAATAAATACTAAATAACTGGACCAGGATACAGTTGCTGTAGACTATATTCACCATTAAAAATCCTACTGAATACATGCCTTATGGAAAACACAGCACTGTCTGCACTTGGTGGTTCATTGGTTGGACGCACATTTCAAACTCCAGTCCCATATTGAACTGCTTTGTACAGCTGTGACTGAAAAACTGCCATCAAGGGCAACAGATGATTCTCCTTGAAATAAGCATTTCTATGCTAATTGGTTCCTAGACCTATTTGAAGGTTGGGATAGAAAGGACTGGGCAGAACTCAGGCCACATTCGGGGCAAATCATACAACGCTCTGACAGGCTCCCAGCTTATTCTGCCAGTGTAATTTAGAGCTGTCTTAAATTATGACAAGGTCTGTTTTGGTATGTGGCCAGTGCGTGTATGGAAGCACAAATTTGTCTTAGCTGTTTCTCTTCTCAGCTGTACCAAGTTGAAGCCAGCCTTTTTTCCTCTGTATTACAGCTCTGCAGAGATCACTTTAACAATTAAAAAAGAGGAATACAATTTGATATTTAAACTGCATGTACTAGTTGGTATGTTTCCAGTTAAATGGACAATATGTGAAACAGCTACTCCACAGCAGTATTAGTATCAACACTGCATTGCTCTTCTGTAGTAACATCAAGGAGTGATTTTTGAAAGACTTTATAGAAGAACATATTGTCTAATACATATGGAGAGGAAAATGAAGGCAAAGAAAAAAATGGCTGTTTACTCCAAATGCCAAAATGAGAAGCTAAATCTTATATTCCCCGTCTTGTACATCACTCCTAATCTTCCCCTTGTAACTTAGACTTTATATAGCAAGCCATAGAAGATATATTGCTTGCTATTTAATGATAGAAGTTGATTTTTATACATATAATCTGCAAGAAATAAAAATGCAATATATGTCGCTTTCATGTTACCCTTTATCTATTTACCCTTTTTTAGTTTGAAATGACAACATCCTTGTATTTGTCATATTGTTTAAATCTGACCTCTGATCCTGAGGGTCATTGCACTCCCTGAGGTCATCTGTCCATCTGATTAACACATTCCATAATTTTGGAGGTGGCCAGTTTAGTCGTCTATCCCATTAATCATGGCAGAGGCACTAGAGGCAGGATGAAGAAAACACTAAGGTTATCAAATCCCCACAGGAGATTAGGAAGTTAGATAAGCACATGAAGTTTAACAAACAAAAAGTACATGGACAAATCAAATTGCATTCAAGGCCTGAAACTTGACACAAGCAAAGCAGTATGAGAAAAACAAACACATCAGAAACTTCTCCTCCCTCTAATTTCTAGTAGTCTTCCTAGATTTCATAGAGCTCTGATATTTCCGTGTGTAGATGATATGCCAGGTCACAGGATAGTGTGAAATAATTCCCACTTTCTATCACATCACCACGCAAACTTACCACATGATACAGAATTGTTTTATCTAACTCAGGCAAAAGGAATCACCAGCATGGGATATCACCTGCCCAAGAGCATCAAAATACCATGAGCATAGTCCAGACATCAAAGAAATGATTATGCTTGCTGAAACTCAGTCAGCTTGTGGGTTAGTTGATTAGGGTGTGAGGGTGCATTTCTCAGAACATGCCTTCTTTATTTTGTCCTTTATGCAGTGAATAAAAATAATGCTTGCAAAAATAAATTAGAAGCAAACTGGTATAACAGGACATTGTGCTGAGAATAAATACTTGCATCTAGCTTTGGTTCTGGTCACTCTGCTATCTAGGAAAGTTGCTTCAACATTCTCAACTCTTCCCCCATCTTTGCCTCATGTATTTTGGGATAACAAGATACTCGGAACAGGGACCTGCTTCTTGTATGTTCAGTTGCTAACAAAATGAGATTTTGCTTCATATTTTGAAGAAATACTATGCTTAAGTTTGAGAAGACCCTTACTTTAACAACTGTCTCACATGGTTAGTTTTTCTTTGCATTTATTAACCTAATATCAAAATGAAATTCCCATCCTGACGACAGCTACTAATACAGATGGTTTCATTCTTTCAGTTTCTGTTGTTTTAAATTCCACACTCAATTTATTGAAATGTGTTCAATTTCCATATGGAATTTTATTCCCAATAAAAATATTTATTTTTTAATTTCCCTTTAAATGCATTTCCAAAAATATCTGTTTTATAATCAATCACATGCTGACATCCTCTTTCAGAGAGCAGTAATGGATGCTTCCATTTTATAGATTTATCATTACTTTTATGTTATATAACTTAGTAGCAGTAATGTAGATTATAGAGTAACAATATGGGCACATTATATCTGAGTATGTCATTTGATATACAATAAACTATATTATATTATGGAATATTAGCCTATTCATAATAGTAGCATTATGACAGATTACAATTTGTTAACTTTATTCCATTTTTAAAATCTACTTAACACTGATTGAACGACCTTATCTGTTTTCCTAGATCAAAACCTCCTTTACGTCCATCAGAGTGAAATAATTGGTATTCTACACGTACATTATGCAGTATTACCTAGGCTTGTTGTGAAGTTTATAAAACTCAACATAGCAATGAAACAAACTGAAATGAAGGGGTTTTTTTTAGTTTAAACAGTCATTTCAAAATTCCCCCAGTAAGTTATTTACATTTTGCCCTTCTCTCTTTTCACAAGTATTTTGTCAAAACTAATATAATGTTTGCAAAGTGAGTTTGTTGAAATAACTACAGAAAGTTATTATTTTGATGTTTCACTGGCTGTAGTTATTACTACAATAAGTACAATAGTACATAGTCCAAACAAAGAACTCCCTTTCCATGGGAAAAGTATCTTTTTACTTCACAATATGGACTGATGTTTTCATTTTACATAGCTTAAAAGACATTAAAATTCAGGAAAAGGCATTTTAATTTCCCCTTAAAGTAGTATTTTGAAAATGACAACATTCCATTCTAGAAATGGAATTGGAAGATTCATTTATTACTACTACTTTAGTAAGTCCCATCCCAACAATTAACAGAAAGTAAAAATAACCATGAAGAAGAAAAGCAGCTTGTACAAAATTGCTCACCCAGCTAACATCAGATCAAGGACAAGAGAACAGATCTCTTGCAACACTCTGCCAAATTCAGTAGTACAGAGTTATCATCATTTACAAAGCCCGAACAGCAGTCAAGATCTGCAAGAAAGAGAAGCTACTGCTTGCCCACAGCTGTATAAGAATCAATACAACTGTTTTTTCTCTATAGCTTTCAAAAGGCACAAGGGGTTCAATCTGAAGAAGCTGCAGTGTAGTCAGTCATCTTTCTGTCACCCTTTAGCAAATTTCTAAGTCTCACCTGCAGACTTTCTCTCTCTCTTAAACCATTCTTTCTGAGCAATGATGAGTATAAGGCTCACATTAACAAAGAGGACACTTAAACTTGTGTCCTCAATTTTGAATATATAATCATTTGCACTCATGAGAAAAAGATCAGTGTGTGAAAACAGGAACTTATCAGATCAAATCAGCTAAATGTCCAACAGAGAAAATTTTCCATTTTGTTTATCATTTCAAAATACTGTGTTGCAAAACATGCTAGTACTCTCACCAAAGCTTGTCTGAAACATCCCCAAATCCATGGCTAACCATTTAATGGAAGTTTACAAAGAGGTTTAAGACCTGGCTCACATGACAGACGAGACAGAAGCCATTGCTGATACCAGCAACAGCAAATAATTCCATTTCTCCTATAAGATTAGGAGGAGACTTAAGCTGCTTTATCATGCTTGAGAACTTTATCTAACATGCAAGGAGGGCGCAGTTAAAAGCAGTATTCTTTTGAAGATCTCAATATTCTTAAGTCTATTCTGCAGTGTCTGCCATACCTTGCTCTCCCTGCTCCTAACAGAAGGGCAGCTACTACCGCCTTCCAAAAGACACTTTGTTCTCCTTACTTCCAACAGAGTGCAAAAAGGTAAAATAAAGACAAGCTAATCCTGACCTCTCTGCTCATCTAATGGAAAACAGGAGTGTTAAATAAGCAGGATCTGCACTGTAGTTTAGGTGTGAGGCAAAATACAATGAAAGCGTCTTCACTTTCCTGTCTGAGCAGGTAGGACAAAGACACAGTCTAGTCCTGCATGAACATCTGTGTGCACTGAAAATCCATGAGTGGTCAGACATTTCTGTGATCAGATGAATGATCGATGCAGACTAACTGCCAGGATTTCAAGTAGCTTATTTTATTCTTGATACTGCCTTTTGTGCTGCTTTCTAATAATTCATTGGAATTTGGGGGTTTGGTCCTTTGAACCACAGTGAAAAGGCACAAGACATTTCTTACATATGCACCAATTTCACAGAGATGTTGTCTACATGAAATTCTTAAAAATTATGCTTTCTTTAAGCACTCTGGTCTTCTTTCAAAGTATAAAATCAATTACAACAAAGAATTTACAGTTCTCTATGTTTCAGAGAAGGACATTATTATGGCCGTTATAAATAAAATGTGGTTAGGTTCAAAACAACGATTTGACCACTTCCTCTACTAAATTTGTACATTCACATTTCCTTTGGTCTGAAGATATTGTTAGGATGAATATGGCATGTTAGTTGGGACAAGCAAGCCAACCCATGCTGAATTAGTCATGAAGCAATCATGGAACTAGAACATTGCTCTCTTATACTGCTTCATATTATTGTTGAAGTTGCTGCAGATACTAAATACCATCTCCAACATGTGAGTCACAACCCAAGCATAGGCAACACAAAGTACTTAAACAAAATGAGTTTCAGGGGTGGAAGGCTGATGTTAGAGAGAAAGGGCACCTAAATACTATGTGGAAAAAAAGAGAAACAACAAACTCACGGAGGACAAATTTCAGTCAGTCAGACATTTTCATTCACCTATTAAAAAAAATCTAAGTTTCACATCAGGTGAAAAAAGCTAATCAATAATTTCAGCACACGCGTATCTTTAAAGAGTGAGATTTAGGCAATCAAGGTTTTATCACTTTTAGTATACTATTTTTTCCTGATTTTTCAAGAACAAGAGAAAAAAAAATCAATTCCCTGCCTTTGAAAATTTGCCACTAAACAAGTTTTCTTGCTTTTTCCCTGAGGCTATGAGGAATTTGAACTGGACTCACCTAGTTTAGCATGTAAGTATGGAATATCCCAGTTTCTCAGCTGCCAGTATACCTTAATATGAACTGCGAGAAGGCATACAAGGTCACAGAAGGAAGATCATGACGTTCCTCAGAATTTCTGTTTTCTGCTATTCTACTCAAAACTGTCCAAGAAGCTACTGAGAAATGAGGGTGCTGCACAGATAGAAGTAAGTCCTGAGTTCAAGAGATACTGAGGAACTTCAAAGCTTACTGTTGAAACTATAAAATACTCTCTGCATGTTTTGATTGATTTTGAAATATCTATAAAATAGTCAGTCCTGCTAATCCTATGTGTTTTATTCCAGTCCCTTTTTACTACTACATAAATATTTTTGTATGATCCTCTGCAAACCTAGAACCCTATGACAGACTCGTGGCTGTTAATCTGCTTAGATTCTAGTGAGACACTACTTCATCTGTCTTAGTTGATTTGGATTTCAAATCCTTTTAGAATAGTATCAGCTTAAACAAAGATCATCCACGATCCAATCTTGAAATAAAATACGAGTTAAGAATGAATATGAAAAATGTGTGATCACAAGCTATTTTTTTCTGACATTCTTCATAAGGAGGGACAAAGCCAACTGAGAGTACCTTTTCCACAGGTTAAGTGACACTCTGCCAGTAAAGCTTGTGTGAATGAAAGGATGAGTTAAGGTTTGAATTCAGAGTCCTCACAGAATATTGTTTTAGATGGTTTTCTGATCCTTTTCATTTTCCTCTCTTTTTAGTATTTCTTTTTGTCATCATTCTCCATATATAATGCTCAATGACACCACCACCATTGCTCTCTACTTATATGGTATCCATGACTATCTCCTGTGAGCACTCTGCAGTTTTCAATGCATTTATCTTCACAACAGTGAGATAACGAAGTGGTATCTTCATTTTACTAGGAAAGAGACTGGAGAATGCATGCCTAAATCATTCACTGGATCTGGCTAATAAAACTTGGGCTGTCCTATTCCTAATTCTCAGCCACCTGAGAACCAAATCCCGAACTGCAGAGATACCTACAATACTCCACTAGTACTTATACTTAAAACTCATACTACAGGAGCCTCAGTCCAGGTTGTGTGGACATACTTCTGTTTGACAAGCACTACGTGCTAACACTCATCACCCCTTAAGCCTATTTACTTTTTTTCAAACATGTAGCACATATTCTTTTCTGGATTTTTTGTTTTTGTTTTTATAGCATAGTTACAGGAGCAGAATTTGTGGAAGAAGCAGGAACTCAACTGGAGCTTCAAATACCTATGTCCTGGACTGCACTGACTTTCATACTAATTCTCATCTGTATATATACAGATCTATAAGTAAATAAATAGGAGTAGATTACTCACATAACAATTAAATCTTTATGAAAGTACAGTTCATAAACTTATTTTTCTTTTAATATGTTCTTTTAATATGTTTAATATGTTATGTCTGTCTGATATTAAGAAAAAAGAACTTTCCATTCTTGCTCAAATGAGGCATAAGGCAATTTAAATAAATAATTTACATCAAAAGTTTTGAATGACACTTCTGTGAAACTTAAAAACAACTGGCAATCGGTCAGTCTTTTCTATGCTATAGTGGTGCTAACATTTAACAAAGCAAATGGAGAATTATGATTGTTATCTAAACTACATCATTAAAGAAAATGAGATTTGCTTATGGAACAAGATTGGCTTGTTTTTTCTCTGTTACTAATCATGAGTTTAATTTTTAATGGAAAAGCATTGCTAGCACAATTAACACTCAATTTACATGTGCATCCATAGACCCAATTAATTAAATTTTATTGATGCCTAGTTGCTCTTTAAAATGCTTTCCAAATGCCTTCAAATTGATTTTAAATGGTTGATAGTGAAAGTCTTTATGTTCCTGGTAGTAACCCTACTGATTTTGACATACTTTACCTTACATACCGTACCTTACCTACTGTAAGTAATCAGTGGTTTCCATAATATTCCATCTGAGAATGGACACTTGTGTGACAGTGTCCTCCAAACAAAGTTATGGAAAAGTCTCTTAAAAACCTTGCAGTGAAATGCAAAATATCAAAATCAGAGCTTCTCTTGGAAAAAGCTTATAATTTGTATACTCTGTTATTCATGGACAGAACATATGAGTGATGTCTGAAAAGTTCTCAAGGTGAATATCAGACAGCATTCATCGGTGTGACTGATGATAAATGGGTTGCCTCAGATACAATATCACTAAATAATTCTAGGAACAAAGTTATGGAATCAGAGGATCATTATTTCCTTTGGGAATGCTTTCAGTCTGTGATACTGACTTTCTCTTTTAAAGAATCTGCTTTTTTTTTTTTTTTTTTTTTTTTTTAATCATACCATATAGATGTGTTCCTGTCATTGTTGTGTTATACCAGCATTGTAGGATGAATTCCTGCTTGGGACAAGCCTTCAAGACAGAGAATTGCTATTACTCCCATTTTACACTTGGGGAACTAAAACACAGAAATCAAGAAACTGATGGTAGATCTTTTGAGGACAATAGGCATTTTAGCAGATTTTAAGTGGCATTCCAAAAATCACAAAATAAGTCTTGGCAGTTATAAATCTAACTTATGTTGCTTAAAGCTGAGCACAGTATCCTTGCTTAAAGACCTTTCTTCTGTTGTTCTTTACAAAATGAATTGAATCAATTTTCTCTGTAGATGTCAGCTCATTTTCATATTACTTCTGTCAATGTGCTCTTCATAGTTTTCTGGGTGGCGGTAAGTTCCTGGTTTATTTTCTACATACGGGAGCTGTGTCTTTCTGTCATGTATCATTATGACAAGATGCAATAGTTCTAAATCCATCTCTTCCAGCTCTGTGGGAGATTGATTTTCATGACATCCTTTATCCTCTGAGTAAGCACCTGCTTAGCCTGACTCTTGCCTTGATGTTTCTCATCTAGATTATATCTAATGTGAAACACTATCTCAGCTACAGTGATGATAAAATATCTGTCTACTTGTCTCACAGATACCTTTTGGAGCAATTTCATTTGTTACAAATTTTTTAACACAAATCTAGTTTCACTGGATTACCATGTAGTCTGAAAGTCTAGCTTTCAGTCATACACCATAATTAGCCTTAATTTACACAGTTTTATTTTTTAAAAGCTAGAAAAGTATATGACTGTGTATTCATACATGGCTTATGTAAATATGATAATAGCAATATGTATTTCAGTTTTATAAATTTACATTCACCTACAAGTTAATGAAGAAACATTTTTCTAAACTGGGTTGAATATAACATTAAAGCCTCTGCAAATATTATCTAGAGGCTTATGCATTATGATTTTTCTTTCACTTAACACTGTGATTTAAACAATATTAATCATTATACCATCTCACATTAACAGAAAGACAATCAAGACAAAACCTTAATTACTAAAGAACTGTCAAGAGACATTAAAAATTTCATACTGAAATTTATTAAAGTAATGATCGTCCTATTACATATGCTGTAATTTCCCTTTCCTGACTGGTATAATGGTTTCTTCATTCATTAAGCACTTATTTTCTCACTACCTGCCAGCCATCTCATAGGTGGCTTCATTTAGAGAAACTGTAGGGCAAGAGAATATGCAAGAAAACTTTAAGGATAGAAAGAACTAAGACTGTAAAATATAAAAAGAGGTTATTTGGAAAAAAAAGTAAATGTACTTAACACAATTGCATCTGAGGGTTGTTTAAAAGATAAAAAAGTGATTGATAATTATGTGCATATGAAATACAAATCACGATTAAAACCTTGAATGTTGAACAAACGTTATGCTGCTGTTAAAGTAGTCCATTTAATATTTTTCTTGCAAAAAAATCTGATAACATTTATGTATCTGTTAGATGTCTTCTCGAGTGATATAAAAAGCTAATCCTAACTTGCCAGGACAATGTGAATATAAAATCTTCTAAAAAAGAGGCAACAAAGGACAATTTTACATATCAAACATATTTTACATATCAACGTCAAATTGATCATCTGGAAAATTAACCAGTTTTCAGACAAGGTCAATAGAGTGCTCTTCTCAGAAAGGCAGAAATAACTCTTCAAATCATACACCTAACCTTTTCTGCAACATGAGTGCCCAGGGTGGCCAGAAAGATTAATTCCTCCATCATGAACCATTCTGAAATAGAGAATCTTATTTCTTTAAAATGAGATATTACTTACAGCTTGAATTTCTCAATGATTTCTTTGAAAAAACAATTTTTTCAAGGAAAAAGGCAAAATTGTAACTTCTTGCCTGCCCAGACCAAACAAACTTTTAATCAAGAGCAGTTTCTCAGAATGTACTGGAGTTTCCAGTCAAATGCAAAAAAAAAAAAAAAAGTCCAAAATAGCTAGGATCATCTAGGGTAATCACATACTTTTGAAGAAATACCTTTAAACAATTACTGTGCTTGATTTAGAAGAGTGACTTGAATACGCTTATCCGGCAAATCCAAGTGCAGGAGGGAGCAGAGAAAGTACATACAAAATGAGGCTCTGAAAGATCTCATTTCAGCCCAATGAAAACAGTAACGTTTTCTGTAATTTTGGTTTCATGAAACAGTCAAAAAACCTTTTTCTCGATGAGTTTTAATATGGATTAAACTAAATCTTGTTTCTTAGAATAGAAATGCTAGACAGAGATTCCTCAAATCTCTATTAGCAATAAGGGTAGAAGTTTATTAGCAGTCTATTGGCAGTAAGGGTAGAAAGATGAGAGAGTGTTCAGAATTTACATTTCTAAAAGCAGTCACGTTTAAAGGAAAGTGTGAATTTTCTAGAAAAAAATTCTAAAATGAACACTGTTGGGATTGTGACACCCTAGAAATCCTTGTACAGCTTTACAGATTCAAAGATTCTCTTCATAAAGAGAATTCAGCTACAAAATTAAATTTTGACCTGTTGTCCTTATTTGGCATCATTTTTACTCAGTCTTGGTCTGAAATTTGTAAAACTCACCAAATTAAGAATCACTAAACTTCAGCAATCTTCTGCTCAGAAGCAACCACACCTTAATAATCACTTAAGTGGGCTGGTGATTAGGTGGTTGCTCCCAGAAATGCTTTTGCTAAGGTTGCTAAATATATTATAACTACTTTTACAGTAAATGAAGAAAACTGTAAATCAGTGTGCCCACAGTTGGCACTTTGGCTTAAGATACTGTGGATATGTGGATTGTATGGGAATGTCACAGCAAGGATGCAGTCCTGGCTGCTTTGGGAACCTGACCTTGCAATCCCTCTTCCAGAAGAGATTACATTAGAGAACAGGAAACAGAAGATGTACCAGAGATGCTGAAGAAAACAGACCCAATGCTGTAAGTGTGCTCAAGAGGAATTTAAAGGCCAAACAATCTGTTTGGAATTCAGGTGGTGTAGGCTAAGAACGTAAAAATCTGGGTCATCAGATAATCATCAAGGCAGAATCTAACTGGCTTTCAGGGTTTAGGAAAGATTTTCCTTTTCCATATGGAGATTATGTCACTGTCATGATGCGGGATGGTTTGTCCATTTCTTTCACCTACTTCTGAAGTCTCTGGTCAGACAGATGATAATGGATCAAATACACTTAAATTTAGCATAGCAGATAAGTGCTCCAAAACTCCTGCAGGTGTATCAACAAACATCTTTCAGCATATGCTGTATTCTGTTCCCCTTAATCATCACCGACCTTTCATACTGGCATTTCAAGTAAGTAACAATGTCAGCAGAAGCAAGAAAGATTAAAAGATTTTAATCAAGCTGGAGCCAACTCATCAGCTCCACACCGCGTCACCTGGTTTCTATCCTCAGCAGAGCTTCCAGTAAACTGTGCATCTCCATTTCCCAACAGCTTTCAGGGCTTGTGGTGCCCATCCCTTCTCCTCCTAGCTCTCTGTGGCATGCATCTCCATGACGTATCTATATGTACTTCAACACCTATAATTGTTATAAATGTTTAAAAAACCACAGGCCACTGCTATTATGTCATCATTCCTTTCAAAACAGTTAGAGAACATAGCCAGAGCTCTCTAAATAGCAACTGGGTGCTTCCCTCCCATACGGGCCCGTGAAAATTCCTGCCTGCGAGGGACAGGCCAGGTGTCGAGCAGGAGGAATCTCCTTGGAGCTCAGTAACAGTCCTGATGGCACGAGGGCTGCATGATGTGGGCCAGTGTGTGGAAAGCTGTGGGACTGCCTGGCTGTTGTCAGCCTGTGTCAGATCCCCAATGCTGTTTAAACAGTTTTCTGGCACTTAATTCCAGCCCCCAATCATAAGAGCCTGTAAGATGATTTTCTGAAGTGTTTCAGCATTTAACACTGCACTGTAAATAACATGCTACACAGTATGTTCAATGTGAATTAAAATGTTTTTACTTCTGCATTTTATTGTTTACAAATTTGTCTTTAAATAGAGATTTATAGGATATTTCAGTTCCATGCCAACAGAACAATATTAATGTTCTCACAAGGGTGTGCGAGTTAAAGCAATTGCTTGCTACGCTGAGAGAATATCAGTAACCGTCATTCCGCAGAAGTTCTTGCCCTTCCCCCTTGAATCCAGATTTAAATACACCTTCCTCTTTAAAGTGGTGTTTAAAGCCCGTCACTAAAATTCACTTAAAATTAATGACAGGCCTATACTGCACCTGGGGATTATATCTCCCCTGCTTAATATTATAGCAGTTTCATAATGCCTGTTGATCTGCAATAAGAAAGCTTAAGGACACTCTCTTGTTTTGCTATGTAAGACTTGAATTAGCACACCACAGCTAGATTCTCATTTTGTCATCTTCAGGGATAACCGTGGATCATTTTCCATAGTAAGCTCTTTGTGCAAACTCATCTTCCTCAAATATTCACAAGAAATACATTCAGGAACAAAATACTTACAAGGTCCTTGCCTAGCTTTAGACTTTCACCTTCATCTTAAAATATCTTGCCTTAAACAAAATGTTTCATTCCTTGTACCTCCAAATGAACAAAATACATTAGGTAAAGTAGCACAATGCAGTTTGGCAAATAGTACTTTTGGTCTAACAATGACCTATAATAGAAATAGCCTACTGTATACCAAGTTCAGCCCTTACTGCAAAAATCTGGGTTTAGGTCTTCAGACTGCTTTATGATCCATCTGTTGCACTCAGTTATCTTCAATTCAGCATTTGTCAAGATCCATTAAGACCAAATGACATGCTAACAACTACAGTTAATACAGTTAAATATCCACCTAAAGCCCTTTCATACATGGCATTATTGAGTGTACAGAAGCCAGGAGCAGAGACAGCCACATGTACTTCCACATAAGTATATGCTTTATTAATAATGACCTGGAAGTGACATTTATACAAGACAGTATCTGAAACTTGGAGTATCAAGCACCAAAATAATTCTCTGCATTATGCTGAGAGACTTATGAAGACAAGTGACATGATATAATGAAAACACCAATGACTACAGATAGGTGCTGCAGTGTTGTTTGAACTATAATATTCAAGGATGTTAGCAAAAGGAGGCACAGAGAGGTAATTAATGTCTTTTATTATATGGGCCAATATTGATCAGAAGAGGCAGGGAGTATTTTGAAAACATAAGTTCTAAAGAAAATTTATTTTTGTTGGAAAATGCCTCCCTCGTCCCCCAACAGAATCAGTCAATTTAATAAAAGATACTTTCACTCCTCACAAAAACAGAATTTAAGAGATTCTGAAATTTCAGGTTATAGGGGAATGAATTAAGCAGTAATGTCAGTAGTATTTTTGGAATCCAGCTAAGTAAGCTATTAAGCTAGTTCACAAACAAGCAGTAATACAGTTTACAGCATCAGAACAAACTTAACCAAGACGATAACTGTTTCTTTTGGATGACTTCCAGACAAATGAAAAGATTGGGAATAATATCTTTAAAGCAGGGTGGAATTTACACTTTGCCTAACAGAAATGCATTTTGTTTAAAAAAAAGCCACTTATATCCATCATGTACCTCCAGTTTTCTTATTTAGCAGGAGTCTAGTATATCAACAAAACTCTGAGTATTTGAATGGTTCAGCATGATTCCAGCTGCTGTTTTTTCATTTATGAAGAAATGCGCTTGAACAATTCTAGTATTGTGAGCAAAAGGAAATATTTTAACATGTAAAAAGTATATTGTAAAATACTTCTACATTTCCTTGGATCCTTATGAAAAGCATCACTTCATTCTTTCCAAGATAAATACCATAACTTGTTATATAAAACACATCATTCTCCAGTAATAGATCTCCAATTAAACAATAAAACATACTAATCTATTAAAAAGATATTTGTACTACTTTAAAGAAATATACTCTTAATTCAGCCACAACTCCAAATGCTCTGTATTAAGTCAAAGTGAACACTCACAGACACCCTTCTCCCATAGAATCCTATTTATAGGCATATTAAAGGCAATATTAGTGGCATATATATAAGTGATATTCCTATATAGCTAACGACTATTAACAGAAACCAAAGCTCCAGAAATAAAAAAGTAACAAATCGTAGGATTAACATGCAAGAAGAAAAGAAAGTAAAACTGACTATAACTTTGTAATGATCATTTGACTTCTTTACTTAGTATTCAATAGTGCTGTTTAGTGCTATTACAGCAATACAAGATTACAAGAAAAACAGTACAATACAGTCAAAATAAACAATACAATCTTCTCTCCAAGTTTTCAATTAAATGAAACTTTGATTTCGGTACAAGTACACAACTATCTTGCGGTCAGCATACAGTACCGGAGTTCATCACTACAACATATGTCTCTTATATAGCTCAGTCTAACCTAATATCCATCATATTTCCCTGAAGACAGTTGCTCCCTGCCTTTATCATGAAAAGGTAGCTTGGAGCTAGCTACCTGGAATACTCTGTTCCTGTTTGCATCAGCTAGGCTGAATATTTCATACTCGCTACAGAAAACCTATGAAAGGAGGTCATGGGTTTTCAGAGAAACTTTAAAGTAGCTATGGCTAATATGATGGAAGGCTTTGTAGCTAAAAAAATAGAAGTCTGAGGAGGACTCAAATTCTGTTTCAAGTTTGTTTCTTCATCTTAGGCATATGCTTCCCAGCTTGAACTAAAGGCACAAGTAGAAGAAAAAGGAAACAAAACCGCTATAGCTGCTTTCCTTGAACTTCCTAAAACTCAAAGACTTAATACATTATAGTCTACATTTCTACATTAAAAAACAGTATGGGAGATGAAATATATCAGCTCAAAATCTCAAAACCGTTCCTCTATTCTGAAGACCTTTGATATTTTGTCTTTTCTCTGAGAAAAAAACTAGCTGAATCTAATAACCCAACTCGTCCATACAAATTTTGTTCCCAAATAGGAAGGGGAGAAAAAATCTAAGAAGGCATTGAATACTTGGAATTTCTATTAAATGAGCTGAAATTTTATGAGAACCACTCTTGAGATTTTGGTAATTATGCCCAAGCTTGAATCCAATTTTACCCATGACATGGCTTCAAACCTGAGTCTCTTATTTTTGCCAAAACATAAATTTGTACTTCAACATTTTCCTCTGGACATCTCCCTCTATTTATATGCCTATGAAGTTGCTTAAGAAAGTTGTCTATAAAAATGTTGTTACACCATAAAAACTTAAGTAAATTACTTCATTAACCTAGCAGTAGTTTAATTTACTTGCTACATAGCGAACAGACTTCTGATAATTCTAATGGAAAAACCTGTCTGCAGTCTCAAGTTTACCTGTTATCTGCTTAGATAACATGTAGATAAATTAGAATTTAAATCTAATGCAAATACTACAAAGATAGGAAATATACAAAGACCACAAATCAACCACCTTGCATAGCAAGACAGACACTCCAGAAAAAAGTATTACTGCAAAAGTAAGGTAACATTCAAAGTGGCTAGTATGTTTTAATTCAGCCTAAATTTGTTTAAGAGAAAAGAAAATCACTCATGACATAAGAGGACCAACGAATTTTAGAGGGGGAAATGCAGGAAAGAGCAACCTTACAACACAAAACTCTTTAGAGGCTCCCAAAAAGTATCATTACAAAAGCAATAACCTGGGGTCACCCTTGTGGTAGAGCACTCCATTTTTTTCTTAAAAGCATTTGTCTCCCTTTATATTTATTTTTAAAGTGGAGACTTCAGAGGCAGTTGTTAAACCAAAAACATCCCTGTAGGTTTGGGATGAAACTAAAAATCAAAATCTTCCTCACTGTAGAGCAATATTACATTCCCCCCCTTGCAGACTTATTTCATAAAAGTGTCAGCTATTAAGTTAACATTATTTAAAGGGCTTTAGGTTGTAGTTACTGAATGCAACCTAAGCTATATCCATAAAGGTCTGACATTGATCCCTGGCTGTATAAAACATGATACAGAGAGGCACTAAATAAATAATCTGTATACTGCTTCCAAAGCATCTCTATTTATCACTGCATTAATGATAAGGATCTGATTTAAAGTGAACCTTAGTGAGGGTCAAATCCTAGCACAAGCTGTAATATGATCTCCAAGAGTGCTGATAACCTGTAGCAATATGAAGAAACCCTGTCAGATAAATAAAACAAACTAGTTGTCCATTAAACAGCTCAAAAAGAGGCAAACAAAACCAAGTGTGGATGGAACCATTTCTTTTCAAGAAGCACAGAAAAGCTGCACCTGAAAGATCAAGCCAGTCTAAGGCTAAGCAAATAACACTGCATAGAATAGCAAAGAGTGTTTTTAAAAAAATGTACAGCCACTCATAAGAAATAGTTTATGTGTGACCTTGCATCTCTCAGAGACTTCAAGAATTACCCACTGACCTGCAAATACTCACAGGCATTTATTTTACGTATTACTGAATGGCTAATGTGAACTTCATTCCAGATTATAAATGAAAATAGTATTTTTTAGGTTGAAATATACTAATTTTTAAAATCTTGTAGCACAGATAAAATTATCTGATTAATTCTTAAAATCTCATAACACAAATCTTTTTGCTGACTTACTTAATCAAATTCTCATTAATACTAAAAAAAAAAAAAAAAACCCTGTCAAAGTCCAATGGAAAAATGATTTCATTTGTTTAGAGACTATCATTATACATAGGTAAAAAAAAAAAAAAAAAAAAAAAAAGCAAAATATAGGTTGTCTGAGTGACCCATGACTTGAACTTTATCTACGTGGGGAATGCTTGCAGAACATTCTCGGAGCACAGGGTTTTGTTCCGTTTGATCTCTAATGTCATTTGCATTAGGGCTATCAGGGAAAGCAATGACAGGCTCAGGACTGCGACTGTAGAAGTCCCCCTTCCAGAGCCATCCTACTGACCAGGAAACTCTGTTATGCTTGCATATATGAAACTAGACCACTATTTTTGATCTTTTTGATCGTTTATATTTTTAATCGTTTTTATTCCCATTACAGCAAATAAGCAATAGAGATTAGCATCCCCTCATGTCAGACACTGTTTGAACAAACAGTAAAGTATTCTTTTGCCTAAAGAGCCCCCAGACAAAATGTCAGAAAGGGAAACCAAGGTACGAATATTTTATCCAGGCCTCATGCCCATCCTAAAATTTAGAAAGGCTCCCAAATTGGTGGTTAATAGCTTTCCAAGAATTCCTTTTTATTGCTTGTTTAAATGATAATGAATAATCTATTTTTAATATTGGGTTATGGGTTTTCTGATTGGTTTTGAATCTAATATATATACACGAGTTACCCTGCTGTAACTTCATAGATTTTCAGTCACGGTTATTTCTTATTTGTGCAGGATAGTCTCAAGCAAGTTGAGACTGGAATTTAAAAGAAGAAATAGCTTTGCAATATTAGCTCTGAGTAAGGTCTCATCCTCTACTGGATGCTGCATATGGTGTGCAGGTGCAGAATACACTTTCAAATTTCATTCTCTTTCTGCACACCATTGTCTCATGTTTTTCTTTAAGCAAGTGTTTCATCTAGTATGTATTACTTCAGTTATATTTGAACTATGCCTAGTTTACACAAATAAATGAAATAAATGAGCAGCATTTAAATACAAAAATATTAATGTTGTATGCAAAATTGGCTGAAAATTAACACATATGCTTCCACATGTAATTGCAAAATATTCAATGAATGTTCTACATATATATTATGTGCTTTAAAACATTAAAGTTGCTATTTTAATTTTGTAAATAAGAATATATATATACACACACATACATGCATGGTTTATAAATGTGTGTGTAATTTATACAAAATACACAGCAAATTGTATCTTTACATCCACAATTATGGAAACTAATAAATATCAAATACCTGTAATGAAAACTTCACATTTAAAATATCAGTGTTTGAGCCCTATTGTCTTGGCAAAACAAGATTTAATTCTCCATTGTTGTTACATTGTTGTGTAATTTTAGAGACTGAATTCTTAAAACTAGATTCTGCCTTCTTTAAAAAAAATGCTATGTGTAGGGAGAGAAAATAAGATTACAGCTTATTTCTCTTTCCTCTTGATGCTGATTCCCAGTATAAAACAGTGTTATCTTTGTCTGTGATGCCATAACGCTCTTTTTGTTTTCCCATTTTACTTAACAACCCAGTGAGATATTCCTGCCCTTCCTTCCTCTGTTTTTTGTTTTTTGTTTTTTTTTTTTTTTTTTTTTTAATTCTTTTATGGGCCCCTCTCTTTTTTTTTTTTTTTTTGGTCATCCTGTTTACATGCTCTAGGATGGAGCATCAGTTTAAGACAATTAAAATTCTGCATCCTCAAAAAAAGAAAATGCAGTGGAGAAGTTAAGCTAACATCACTGTTCCCTCAGTGTCTATTAGTAATTAGAGAACTAAGAACTCCTAATATGATACAAGCTTTTCCTTGATTTTTTTAAACTGTGATACTCATAACATTTTATGAAATTTGGTTCTATAAATGCAATATTAATATGATTCCACATAGGATGGTTTTTCACTTGGAATAACTAATTATGGTCATATGTGTTATCCTCATAGTAAACCTCAGAAATGTTTTATCACAAGATAGTCTATCAAAGACCATAGCATTTGTCACGACACAAGGTAGCTCTTTACCTGCACTGACTCGACAGGAGGTGTTATGTTGCATCACTTCGGTTAAACTGATGCAAAACCTACATCGGTTACAATCAGTACCTGAGTTTAGTTCACAGGATATATCAAAAAATCCTAGTTAATGTTACACATGCCTCCCTCTTTGAGAGGGAAGCTTCTGAGCAGAATAGCTGACCCGTCATTATGCTTTGTATCTAAGAACTCACATTCATCATCTGCCCATTCTAATCTGTGTAAAAAATAACGCACAGAGAATATTCCTGCAACCTTTTTCCCCACTACATACTCTACAAGCAAGAATGATAAGAATAATTAGCAGGAAGAGGAGAGAAAACATACTTATTTAAAAAATATTATTAATTTTGGAAATGATGGGAAGTAAGTAATGAAGAAAAAGCTAGGAAAACAAAAAGCCTGTGAGCAATGAATGCCATTTAGAAGTGAAAGTACGTGAGCATGATAGAACAATTACAAAAGGATTAGACAACAGTGAAGACAGATTCATGTTAATGAATGCTTGGAGGAAGAAAAAGCAAAGCACATATACCTATGCTTTCATGTAATATCATAGTTAACAGCTGGATGTTGAACTTGAACACAAGTTTAGTTGTGTACATATTCTATGTATCACTTATATGCTTATCTGGATATCTGAGCACACAGTGCATTGGTTAACTGTGAAGAGATGCTCATAACTTGGTTATGAAAAGCAGTTCCTGAAAAGCAGAATGAACGATGCAGATTCTACGTTCTCAAATACAGTTTGTTCAGCTACTGCTATCATACAAAAAGTATTATGTTGTATCAGGATGTTGGCAGTGGCAGAAGCAGCATCTTTGCTGGCTGCTTTGCCATGACGCAGGCAATCACCACTGAAGGAAAAATGGTAGGATGGATTATTTCATCATATGCTTTTGCAAATCAGTATGAAGTAGTTTCAGAATCAGTTATAATAAATAAATGAATTTTGGACATACGTATAGGAGAAAGAGTTTACTAAGTACTTACAGCACGGTAATACATTTACAGCCAACTACAGCATGATCTGCCTAATGAGATCCTTTACTGAAAAGCAGGCATGTGAGCAGCAGAGTTTTTCTATATCACCTAAATTGTAGGTAAATATTAAAACTCAGTCAGAAAAAGAGATCCAAAGGAATAGAAGGCTAAGGAAGGGATACAAGCTAGCTTCATACTTCTGATCTCTGCCATGATTATTAAAAATATTTGATAGAAGCCAAGATTTCATAGAAATAATAATTTTAATAAAACTATCAGCTTTACAAAATAACACTAATGAATACCTCTGAAACTAAAGCTATTTACAATTATTTTGAAATGGTCAACTTTGAACAGTGGCTTCTGCTGTATTTTTATTTTACTGATTTCATGAATTTGTTTAAATTATAAACTAAGAAGTTCCAATTCACTTTCAATTTCCTTACTTTCCAGACAGCTCCTCTAGACTTTTCAAACAGCAGGTACAGGCCCAGGTGTACTGTCCAAATAACATCAATGACAAAAGCACCAGAGAACTGGTGGGAACTATTTTTTCTCAAGTCTATGGGTCTAACAGAACTGTTTCCACTCATTGCCATGTGTTTGAACGAGTTGCTATATTCTGCAGTGGCTCCATTCTGTACAGTCCTTTAAAATTATTTGAATATTTCACATAGCAGATCTAAATAAACACGCAGATCTGGAGAGAGTTAAAATCCAAAAGAATGAAGTATGGATAAATGGAACGGTACATGATTTTCTTGTTCCGAGAGGCATGACCAATAAATTTATTAATACAGCTGTAAAAGAGCCAACTGACTATACTGCTGTGTTTTAGAATATTTTTAACCTTATGCTACATTTTTCAGTTAATTCAAAAACAATATGTACTGTTAACATAAAAGAAAAGAGCAGATCCCCAATCAACTTATTCGACAGTCAAATGCTATATGACTATTTCTTAGCAACAAGTTTTGTGGTGAAACGGGGGTTAATTTTGGCCTTGCTGCTGCATTATTCAGGTGCCAAATAATTCACTCTATTCACAAGAGATAAAAAATGGGGTTTGCATTATCGGAGCAGAACCTTTTCAGATAATTCTGTGTTTACACCATAAAATATACAAGCAATTTTGCATTCAGATTCTGTCCAGATTTATGCTCTGAGAAAGTCTGATTTTTCAAATGTGATTTAGGAAAAAACTAGCAAATGTTTCACTGCAGCGTAATTTATATGAAACTGGTATTCTGCCACCTGGAGTTTTGGCCTGGCTCTATGAGAAAAGTCTAGTATGTGACTGGGGCAAAGACAAGCTGAAAGGAGAGAGCAGATAACATAGGAAGAGAGCCCAGTTGAAGCAGACCCCACAAATTCACAGACGTAAGTCAGGGTGTGAAAATTAAAGATGCTCAGAGAAGACCTTGTAATTATTTGCTGATCATTGACCTTCATTCTTCTTTCCTGTTTTTTTCCTACAAGGTCACTATTAATTAGCCTTCTTTTCTGCCCACTCTCCATTTATCTTAAATAAAACCATGTTAACAAGATGATTATATACCTATTTCAGGGAATCAAAATATTTTATTGTCTCAAACTCCATTAAAAACTGCCTGCTTTCTGACATGTTCTGCAGGTCTTCCTCGAAGACGCATGCATTAAGTTGTAAGCAACAGCTTCACTAACAGATTTCAACAATATGACAGAAATTGTTGTAAAAAGATCTGGCTTTCCAAGCTTCATGCTGATGCTAACAGTCTTCCCCTCATATCTTTTCCAGAACTGCTTGCGGTTCATTTTATTTCTGTGAAACTAATTATTTCATGAAAATGTCCATTTGATGTAAATTTAATCAAAAACTAGTTTTCCTTAAAAAAGTCTGAGCAAATATTAAAAATAGACTACTGTAAGGAAGCTAAAAATAAAAATAAATATTTCTACATTATTCAAGACCTTGCTTCTTTGCTTTTTAGAAAATTCTGCATCTCTATGCAATGGTGTAACTGTAACTTTGTAAATCATTTTTATTATTAATTTAGGCAGAATGTCTTGAAACTTCCTGATGGCCTACAGAGCCAAAATTTGAAGTATTACGGGCCAATTCTATCATCACTCTTAAAAACCTGAATATTACTACAAAGCCTGAAGTAATCAAGGGTACAACATTTGCTTAGCGCTCAGCCTAAGAATGATGCCTCACAGCTCAAGGGAAAAAAAATTGTAATTTATTAGTATTACTCTTTGTCAAACAATTTCAAATAGATAAAAATCTGAAAATCGAAAGCCTGTTGGAAGGTAATTCTCAGCTATGGAAGTAGTTGCATTGCTGCACCACGGCTGAGACTGTCTCCACCTGCCTGCTGCGTTCCCTGCCCAGCCCGGCGTGGTGGCCAGGAGCCGCGTGCCCCGTAGCTTGGTGCATCTGACGCACCCCCAGGAAAGCCCTCCCAAGAGACCCCCTGGCAGAGGCAGCGGAAGGAGGCCTTCTTCCTCACTCCCACTGTCTTTTGCTCAATGTCTGCTCTCCCTGGCAAGCATCTCTGTGGGAATCTTGAACTTCCAAAATTGCAATCCTCTTTTAAAGTTATTATAGAAAAAAATAGCCTCCTTTTTCTCCATTCCACTGAGCATATGACCCTCAGTCCTGCATGGCTAGCTGCATATACAGCATACGTAACCCTGGCTTTCCCCACCAATTATCACAGCTCCTGCCATACACATGCCTGCATATTAAAGTTTATGATCCTTATGCAATTAAATCTCCTACTGCTTGTAGCAATAATTTTGTTTGCAGATGGATTTTAGGACTATGCTAGACTTCAAAACACTCACCAATCTCATTTTCTACCAATGGAGGTACCATGCATTGCTTAATACTTTTATAAAAGTTCACTTATTATTACTTTATTATTAATATGAATAGACAGGCCATAAAAGAAACTAGAGGATGCACTGAACTCACTCTGCAACATTAGATCAAATTATACTTTCTCAGTGAAATTAGATCAAAAATTTATTTGATATTAAAGGCTTTATTTGAGACCAAACAGGACAATTCATTCTGAGACACTTCCAAGGGAAACAAGAGACATGACAAACTACACCCAAAAACTGTCAAAGGAGAAAGTGTCAGTCTTTCCTCATACCTTACCCCCGTCCCCTCTGGAGAACACAAGCCTAAAGCGCTCATCTCCTGAGAACGCCCTGATTACCCACTTGTGCAGTATAGCTCCACTCCTCGCAGATTTGGGGGCCCACTCAAGCAAATGTTTATTTTGCCTAAACAAAAAATATACTTAGAATATTTGTGCCTAAACAAAAGCAAACTGAATTTCCACAGTTTTAAGTAAATGTTCTAACTACACACAGACTGATTAGAAACAAGAGTTATGACAGATTAACTTTGGTTAAAACTGGATCTACATTTTTCAGTCAATGCAACGTTCAAGTAAGCGCCAACAGCTCTGTCACTAAGCCAACTGAACTCCACGTCTCTCAGAAAGGCTGCATGCCATTCTCGTTTTACTGTTGTAATACTTGCGGTAAAAAAGGAATTTAAATCATTAACCACCTAAAATAAACGTTGAATAATTTTATCAAAGAGAATGGAAACTTGTTTTCCACACAGCCACAAATCTGACCTGCTGACATTTACTAAGAAGCTACTTTGTATTTTCCGCACCAACAAGAAATCCCTTGTGTTCATACTGTGTCACACTACAAAAGTAAGTCAGCCGTGGATTAACTTCCATATGTTCTTTTAATTGATTTAACAAATATAGATAAGATAAAGATACTTATGTGGTTTTGTAAAGAGCACAGACTAAGACCTGGTTGCCTTCTGCGCTTGCCTGTACAGAGCTTTGTAGGCATCTCTTGTGAAAGGAGATTTTACAGGAGATGCTGCAGGAATTTTTAAGAAGTAGCATACATAAAAGGGGGTGGATTCATTTTAACTTTTTATATCAAACGAATATCACAGTCACATAAGTTTCCAAATACTTCCACAGTCGCTTTCTTTACAACTTAAAACGATGCTAGCAGAATGTTTCCAAACATAACTGCTGCGATTTCACTTCTATTTGCATTTATAATCCATTTTTAATCTCTCACAGAACATACCCTTTAAAGCTGAGACCAGCTTTCTATACACCTCCAAGAAGCAGGAGCCTTTACAAGAATACCTTACTGTCCCTGTGCCGGCACGGTCACTCCCTGACTGACTAGTTTTCAGTTGTAATCTCTGAAAGGACGCAGGCATTTGTTTCTTTTTGGTCATACCACATTACATGCTGAGACAGTGACGATCTGTGGGAATTTAGTAACCCGTTCAGAATTCCACGTTTTATAAGAGAGAAAATGTCAGCTGTGGTCAGTTTCCTACCCTTTTATGGCGGGTTTTTATTATTCACTACTCCCCCTTACTGCCTACCTCCTGAGCAAACGTTCAAATTTCTATTCAGATTGCAGAAGCTAACTTCCTCTTCAGAGAATAATACAGATTCAAAGGAGGACAAGTGTTGTTTATTAGCAATTACCATGAAAGTCCTTCCTGTAATTAACCCCAGCTTCATGGACACTACTATTTGCACTTCAGCAATCTCATAAACAGGGGCTGCATTTCCATTATTGTTAGGGAAGATGAGTCATTGCAGAAGAATGCTTATCTCAAGTCAGCTTTAACTAGCTTTTGTCTGCATGAGATATTAGTCACTGGTACCTACAAGATTACAAGAGAGCCTGGGATTTGGGCTTTTTTTTTTTTTTTTTTTTTTTTTTTTAAACATCTCTTGCCTTTCCCTCGTCATATTTTCAAAATGCATCAGTAGTAGCATCAGAGCTGAGAGATGTAGAAAATTCCCTTCTCAGTTAAACCTACACTTTGCCTGTATGATCACTGAATCATAACCAAGAATCCCAGATTGTGCCCAGCTAACGGGAGGTCTAAGACACTGAATAACCCAACCTTCGGTCTGTAGGCCGTAAAGAGACAATGGTGAAGGATTTGTTTCAACGCTTTCCAAGCACTCAAAGCTGAGCTACAAATCAGTGCAGTGATGTATGCCTCTTGCCTGACAGAAAACTTTATTCACAAAATACAATAAATATGAAAATACTTCTACAATGCACTTTCCTAGAATTTTTTTTGTACTTGCCCTTTTATTTATAATTGAACAGTCTGGAAGTTATGAGAAGTTAATGAGCACAATATCACACACTGAACCTAAATGTATGTAGCTCATCATTCTTTGAAATGAAAAAGGCTTAAAAGCCAATAGCCCTTCAGGACCTAATCCTGCAAAAATATATAACCGACAGAATTTCCATATCCCATCACCAATTTTAACAGAAGTCAATCCACACAGAGCTACCTCTAGGTATTTTACCACAAGACTGGGGCCTTCTGAAAAGCATTCAAGAACATCTTTAAATGTTTTGCTGAACAGGAATGAGTACTGAATAAAGTTACAGCTTTACTAGCAATACAGTATTAAAGAACATAGTTGTGATCCTTGCAATATGACTGTATCCTAAATTAAAATCTGACTAAAGGGCCATATCAGTTGCCTTCTTTGCCTATTTTACCTAGGATACTATCAAGCACTCCCAGAAAAATAAAAGCACTAATTAAAACTAACTGGGACTTAAAATTCTTCCCACACTCTCCATTTTGAGTAATTTCATTTCATGTTCCCAAGTGCTAATTCCAGTGAGTTAAATGAGTCTGCAGAAGTTCGTATAAACTGTGAGGTCACAGATGGGAATATTCCTGTAGTTTAGGTGCAAGTTTATTGGGCATTTTGTCATTTTACTGTTATTTTTCTCTTGTGGGAGATGCTAAGTAACAACAATACAAAAGAGTAGACCTGGATTATTGCAAGCAAAAGCCATCTAGATTTGTATGTCCACACCACTGTGATAATATAAGTTTTAGAAAGTCCTTTTTTATTTTTTAAATGTTTTAAGTGGTGCTGACACAGCTTACATTTGGCCAAAATGAGGCTAAATGCCATTCTGCTAACAAGATTTTTCAATGTATACAGTGAACCAACTGCAGACATAAATTGCATAGAAGCTTGTTTTTTTCTTTCCCAGTAGGAGTGGCAACTGAAATCTGGACCTTTGCCACACTGGTTGTGTGATTCAGATCACAGTACTTATAGAGACAAGATGGTCAGTGCACCAGCATACTAATGCCTCCCGCTACTAGACTGGCCATTGTTAGCATTTATAAATTAAAGCGAAAACACAATTTAGTGTCAGAAAATACAGTTCCAGGTGATTTTATGATTGAAGCGATACTTCCAGTCTCACCACCTATTTCTAAGGGATAGATTTGTTAACTCACTTAAAGATTTCAGCTGCTCCAACAGTGGCGTTGAATTTGAAGTTCTCAATGTATTAGAAAGACGACAAACACCTTCTAGGCATTTTATTCCACTTTTGTTGCAGCAACAGAAGTAGGATATAACTCTGTGGTTTTCAGAAGTGCATAGGAATTACCTAATAGTACGTTACAATCATGTTCTGGTTCAGACAAAAGAGAGATTGGCTGTGTAGCACCATAAAAACAAGCCTAAATAAGTCACCATTACACTTAAGTGAATCCACCAAATCATCAAATGTGATTTTTTTTTTAAATCAGTTCTCTCTTTTTAGCAATTACCCACTGCCATATTAATTTTCAGTAACTACATTTTAACAAAACCCTGAAAACACAGAGCAAGCAATTGGAACACAGTACATTATTCTTCCGTATCACAGCAAAACTTAACAAACCCACTGTCTTCAATGTTTATCTGAAGTTTAGAAAAGAAAGCTTCATATTTGCAAAGCTTTTAACATAAAAATAATCTTTTTTGTTTACATTTACCAAGCAAGTATGTGTGGGGTGGGATGAGCGACAAGGTATTGACATTTGGAAAAGCTGCTGTAATGAGCTCTACATGTTTGCAGGGAAGGGAAATACATTTTTAAAAGATATATTACTATTTTTGGAAGTTGCTTCTCTTTTGCACGGACATTAGGAGCAGGAATAATTTTTTCAGTTTTAAGGCACTGACAAGGAATAAGCTCTGTTAGCTTTTCTTACTCTTAAAGCACACTTGATTATAATAAAACGGTACTTTGCTCTGTCAACAAGTTGTGAAGTCACTTGCTCAACCTTTTTCCTCTCATTCCCTTTGCTATCCCTCTTCTTCTCTGGTCCTGTTTAATTTTTCGCATTTCCTGATTTTTATCTTGGGAAAACAAAAGGCAGCTGCACTAAGTTACGTGAAACAGCAAAGTGACTCTGCTAGTTAGTGATTTGCAGGTTCTAAGCAGTGAGTTGTGTGAAATGAAAAGGGGAGTGTCATGTTGCAAAAACTCTTTTCTTTCCCCTTTCTACAGCTGTATTTCTAATCAGCAGAAGATACATCTTGCTTGGAGTCAACCCCCTTTCTCTCTGCACATTCTTAACCTTCTATCTTATGCATGGATCACTGGTTAGCTTAGAAATGCACAGACACAAAGGGGGGAGCTGACATGTGAGGTTTGATGGCAATAATGGCTGTTTATAAGCCTAATCCATCACATTTAGTGGACACCTCCATTTTTGTCCCTCTGAAAAGGTATAAATAATAAAATGGTATAGCTTCAGCTCAGAGGTGCCTTGGTAAATATTTTAACTATTTACAAGATCACACCAATAACAAAAGAAGCATCTGTACCATCCATACAGAGGCCTCTGAATCATTGGAATAGTACCCAGATGGTTCTTACAATTCATCAATAATAACATGTCTTCATGACAGATTTTTCAACATCACTGATATTTTTATATGACACTATTCACCACTCCAAACTTGCATTCTCCCCTTTTCTCCCCCCCACCCCGCTCCCACCCCCAGCATCTTAGTAGATATTCCTTCTTTCTCAAGGAAAAGGAAAAAGTTAACAATAAAGATCCATAAAGACAGCTGGAAATACACATTTCCTAACACAAAGTAGACCTATTTGAAATCATTCACTCTAAATAATCAAGTATTTAGTTTATTAATGTTTCTCTTTCAGAGGTGTGTTATCTGGAGTACAAGGTTAGCACTGTGTCAAATCCCTTGATAAACTCAAACTGCTCAAGGAACTTTGGCTGTAGCAGTTGATAGTTTTTCTTTGATTTTACTTCACTAGTATCAATCTCATGTTGAAACAGCAGCATATCACACAGTAGTAAAACACAGAAAAAGAAATTCAGCAGCCACAAAATGAATCTTTTGAGTTCCCTATTTAAAATATGGTAGATCAGCTCTGGACAAAACAATGTCTATTTTCTTTCTTCATAAAGTAAAATACTTTGCAGTGGCAAAATATAATAAAAAAGCAGTATTACAGATCTTATTTTAGTTAAGTAGGGGCTTTGGGTACCTGTTTTGGGGTGTCAATCAAAAGCAACAGGAATAAAGCAGGCATTTTTAGAAAAGTGCTGAATGCCTGCTTGCTAACCAGTATGCTTAACATGTATCATATTGAGCCACTGAAACCATCAGTAATTTAGCTGAAATCTGTAACAATTTTCAATATGGTCAATCTCTAATTTTTGGTTGCTTTTAATCTTATTCAAGCATATTGTAGATCAGGTTAGGCTTTAAATATTCTTGCGTGAAGAACTTACTGACTTCTGTAATATTCCATAAACTAGAAGTACCATTGACCATTTAGTCACTAAGTTAAAAATCTTTTTTAAATGCAACTTTGGATAGCTTAAATTGTTACCTTACAAGTTTATACACCAATACCATGCCTTTTGTTTCTAATTCATCAAAAAGCTTCATAAGAGAATTAAAAACCAGCAGCTTAAAACATAAAGAAAATGAACACTGTTTTTAAGAACATTATTATATCCATCCCATATCTTCCTGCGTGTGCGCACACACAGACAGACACTTTATGATGAAGATGGGAAAACGTAAAACAGAAGAATGCTAAAAAATAATAATGATAAATCTGCATCTTTTTCAAAATAGAAATACTCTTAGATAAAGTTTGAATTCCTTTTCCTTCCCAAAGATAAGCAAAATAGCATGGAAGTAACAGCAATTCAGAAGCATTCCTGAATATCAGTTCTACCTCAATTCCAAAATTTGGTCCATAAAATTAACAACCGTCTTTTGAATGCAATATCACACCTCTAAATGAGTTCAAGCTGGTGCTGTTATTGTCCAGAGGAATGTGAGATTTACATTTCACAGCTCCTCACCAAAGTAATGAATGAATCTGATCTCGTAAACAAACAATTGCAGTTTCATGTTATTTCAATGGCCCTCCAACAATGTGTGCCTCCACAAAGAAAAATATTTATCATGTTTGTGCTCAGCTCCAATTCTAAATGGGACTGTAATAAAATGACACCATAAAAACATTTTCACAGCTGAGTTTGCAATTTAATAAACAGATGCAAACAACAGTCTTTGGAGATCAACAGTTAAAAATAAATGAAGCAGAAGACTCCCCACATCACAATGGGAACAACTGAAATGGCCTCTAGCAATACGTAGTAAAGTCACAAGGTATGTGTCCTAGGACTCTTGACAAGCATCAACCTTTGAAGTATGTTATCATGACATCAATGCAAATCAGTCAGATGATTTCAAGAAAAGGGCAAAAGTCATTTGCTTTGTTCGCATAGTTCCTAAATATTAAATAATTATCCCCTAAGCACCAAATATTTTCAGATGTACTATACTTGCACAGGGCTGGCCAAATATCATTTATCAATCCATTTTATTCCCTACTTTCCATTCTCTGGAAAATATCATCAACATTCTTCTCAGTGGAAGGGTTATAGTTTCATATAAAACCTCTATATCTGAAAAATAAGAGAGTGCAATTACAGCTTGACACTGTGTTGGATGTCGGGTAGAATTTTCCAAAGTGTGCACGGGTAGGATAGTTCTCAGTGGCTTTCACTGAAGTCAGTGGAAACTCCTTCAACATCTGTGAGAAGGCTTCAGCCAAATTCTTGAGAATCACATCTTTCAAGTACCATACCAACATATGAATGTGCACAATAGTTGGTGGCAAATGTACTTCAATTTAAGTCATTGAAGACATACATTTGACCCTCATGAATGGCCAGAAATTTCACAGGCACTTAGTAGTTCACCAGTTAAACTTACTATTCTCAGCAAATCTGATTCCTGACATTACCTAGAGTATAATGGTACTACATCACATCAATAACACTGCAACGGGAGGGATGTAAACAGACCGAGTCTAGACTTCCAATGAAATTTAAGAACATGCCTATTCTTTCTGAATTGCAATTAGTCTTTGTGATTTTTTTTTCCTTGAATATGGATATAAATCCATAATTCCTTGAAAATATGTTATTCTAATTTCCACAAGTTTCCTGTAGAAGTATCAAAATGGAGTATTAGACAAATGAACAAATTAAATATTTTAAAAGTTTATAATTACTCAGGAGAGCCATTTCTAGGTAGACTGAATCTAACAGATTCTGGGTAGAAATGAAGGTGTTCAGTCCTAAAGCTATCTGCTAGGACATTTACATATATTACTAGTATCGCTTATTTTTCTTTTTATTCCTTGAAGGTCACTGATCATATAGTGAGCCAACATGTAGATTCAATGCAAATGTATCAAGGATTAAACTTATACAATATTTTATTTACTGGTATCTAAACATTTGGACTTGGAAATTGGTAATTGATTCTACTCTTACGGTCAGTGGGATTCTGTCAGATGCATTCAGCAAGGCTACTTACTGCTCAGGGTTACTAAAGATATTAGAATCTAACACAATTGCATTTTTACAGTGAAATAATTGAAAAAAACTATTAAAGCAATCATAAATCTACACCAAGACCTGAAAAGCTTAAACTGAAGTATGGAAAAAATCAAAATCTGTCTTCATATACGGTCTTTTGTGACCTCCTCAGTGCTACTAGTACAGAATGAGATGAACATTTCTGTTTTAGTACTGCTCAGGCAAACAAAGTACTTGGATGTAAAACGTCTTCTCACTTTGTAGGATCCAGCGTGAGACTCCTTTCAACTTCATATTTATTTCAGTATTCAGTATATAATGTGCTAATGAGAAACCAACTTTTTTTTTTTAATCTCCTCTGTCTTTTTCTTTAATAAAACTTCCAGTAAAAGCAAATTATAATGAAAAACTTTGTGCTTCAAAACTCTGACCTGGCTAGTTGCCAGAGCAAGGACTTTGCCTAACAACAGACTCTAAATATAGTACCAGGAACAGAAGAAACTACCAAGTACTAAAATAGATTATTTGCCTTTGGCAGATTCTTTGAATTAAGTGAGGGGGGACTTGTCTTCATTTTTTACTTTTTTATTGGCTTTTTCAACCAAATTTTGTACAAAGGCATTGTATTTTAATTTGGCCTTTTAAATTGTCATGGGAATCCCCTAATATATAAAAATGTATATTCCAGTGGAAGTAGCATAATAGTTAAAGTGATCACTGATAAGAGCTTCAAGGGAGATATCTTCACATGTTAGAAGTTCAAAACGTTTGAGGGACCTTTATTCCTCAGAACATACTGAGAATCCCAGGCATGGAATGATCTTGGTCTCCAGCATAATTTGGCTTTACTGAATACAGTAGGCTTTACTGAAAGAATAAAAGCTAAAGGTAGAATAAAAGATAAAGGTAGAATAAAACATAATGACACATCAATCATCTTTAAACTGCCCCGTCACACTGTTAATTTAGATATTTTTGGTTGAGATAAATAAGATGAATTCTGAGAGGCAAACAGTGAATTCCTTTCCCATAGTGGACTCCCCCACTGTTCTAGATGGGATTGTTGTGATTATCAAACCAGTGAGATATGCTAATATGATATGAAACTCTCAGTATTAAGGTTCTGAATATGTATTTTTAGGTCCCCATCTTAAATGATATTTTAATGGGATCTTAAAAACACAGGTTGGTTGGAAAAATTTAGCATGCAATCCTTCTATTTGAACACAGGCATTCATTTTAGGGAAACTATTTGTGAAATAGGTGTTTTTCCATGACTGCAAGAATTAAAGGTTATTTAAGGTTTCATAGAAAATGAGCTAACTGATGCTTTTCTGAAATGCTAGTTGAGACATTTTCATCAAGATATTCTTATCAATTATAAAGTGAAGTTTGCAAAAGTGATTCAAGAATGTGCATGTTGATGCCTTAGCAATCAGGAACCAGATCAGAAATTAATGGTCACTTTTATGGTAATGCACTTCACAGAGCTCTAATCCTATCAGATGCTGTTTTAAATACTAAAATTGTTGTCTATTTTCTAAAAACAATGCAAAATTATTTCATATTTCTTTACACTTAACATACAATTTAAAACAGTGGGTCCTAAATACAAGGTTGCATCCCTTCAATAGTCAGATAGCTAGTTGAGCACACTATGCACTGCAATCTTAACAGCAGTCTTCTCAGTACACAGAGAAAGAGCCAGGTAGTAAATTGCTTCTCAGCTGATTGTTCAGGCTCTGATCTAAAGTCCACTTACATAAACAGAAGCATTTCCATTTACTTTAACAGGTTTTGGCTTGGGCTCTGAGAAACACACACTTCTGACGCTCCAAGTTAGCACAACCCCACTTAAATATTAAACATCAGAGAACTAATTGGGCAATTCTATAGAATAAAATTTCCAGTAACAGATAGGGAGATACTTTCTTTTCTTTTTTTCTCCTGAAATGAAATTTATGTGCTATCAACAGCTTGAAATCCTGTACTTTGGTGCTGGAGGCTTGTCCTCAGCCTTGCAGTAGCTGATGGTTGAATTTCTGCTTATGGCAATGACAGCATGAAGAAGAACATTACTTCACCACAACCTCAACTCTTCAGGTCTTTCACATGGTGTTGAAACTTGCACAGTGCAAGCCTACTACTGTCAGATTGGGAAATTTTGTGAGATAGATCCAACCAATTGGTTGATGCATGGTATATGTCAAAACCACAAAGGCTGTGAATCCGCTACAATCTGAGTCTCTACCGAGAGCTATGAAGATTTACAGATCTGAAAGCTCCCACTTCAGTCACCACCAGAACAGTCCATATCTAGATCAGACAGACTTCAAATGAAACATACAGTACAGATGTTTGAGGTTTGGTGTTCTTCAGCTTCCATTTACTTTAGCGGTCACACATTTTAATTTTTACAATTGTTTGTAAAACATTTCACCCATCAGAAAACGAAGTACAATTCTGAAGGAATATTATTTTTATTCAAAATTAAATTTGTCCTTCACAAGCTTCTGCAGGCTTTTCCACTTCTAAAACTGAAGCAAACTAAACTTCCATCTGATGCAAGATGGAATGAAGATGTCATCTACTATCCTGCCACTTCCTTAGTTTTGAGGTCACTCTATACAGAAGCAATATGTCACTGAAAAAAGTTAAGCAGTCTGTGGAATATTAGTGATATTGGCTCTGGAAGGCCAACATCTGGTATGTCCTGTCCCCTCCTCTCCTTGTTGCCTGTGAGCGCAACCCGTTTGACCGCAAATTGAAGGCACTTTTTTACTTCCTCAGAATTCCCTTCACAATATAGTGTTTCTCTCTCGTGTCGGCTATGTCAACTCTTCACGAAGAGGTTTGCCAGAAAGCTGACACAGAACAACAGCATCACATTAAAAGAACTGGCCCTAAATATTTAACAGTTTCCAGGTACTGTTGCATTAACTAAAGCCTCTTTCGCCATGAGATACTACTACTGGAGACAGAATCACAGCCTAAGGGAGTATGAACACAGCTCTTCCAGGATCAAGCAAAAAAGACTTGTCAAACTGTACAATGGACAGACATGCTCCCAGATGGCAGAAATTCCCTAAAGATGTCCAGAAATAGGATGAATAGATGAAGAATTTACAGCTTTTAATATATGAAATAAGACCTAATTTTCATCGCAGTGAAGTTTACGTGAAATGTCTAATGATTTTAATGACAGAGGATTTGAACACAGGAAAGCTTCGTTCTTGTAGTACAAAAGCAGTGCATTAATTTTGGGAATGCCAAGACTGATTCAACGGAAGATCACTAGTTCTACATCAGTATAAAACTGAAATCATAATTTGGCCCCTTCAATGAAACGAGGATTGTACATTCACTCCCCAGAAGCTCTATGAAAATTAAAATAAACCTTAGAATTTAGAGTTATTAATAGAAAAGATCTAACAATGTACCTCTCTTATTAAGTATTTTAACATTATGCATGCAGTTAACAATATAATAGCCTTGCTTTCTGTAATTTGCACTGCACACTCAACACAAGGCTAAAAACAAATAGGAAAAAAACAAATCTCCTAGTATTCACTATCAGGATTCATCAAGTGACAATTAGGCAAATTTACTGCTTCAGCTTATGCCCACGTTTCCCTACTTTTAATCTGGAATCAATATTAAATTCTTTCATAGAAATATTTCTAAATTTGTTGTCTACATAAATTTAACTTGTAAAGTTATTAGTTATGTGCGACAAATGAAAACTTTTTTTCCCCCTCAAATTTTCCTATTCCCAACATGGTTCAAATTATGCACCACAAAATCCACATTTTTATAAATTTAGTTTACTGATTTTAGTCAAAAAACATCTTTTAAATTAAATGTTGTTGTCCGTTTTATTGCTCGGCTGTACTTTGCTTATTGCTGTGCGCCTGCCAAATTCATCTAATCAACACAACAATCTAACTGCAATCAAAGATAGTGGGAGTATTTATAAACCCAATATGCTGTAGGAAATATGAAAGAATACAGAGACATTACAGTATTTAGTAATAACAACTTAGGGGGAGTCAGAGTATCTGCTGTTCTTAAAACTGTTTTTTATGCCTTTCATAATTTCATTTGCACTTTTCCTGTGGGCCAACTGCCATGTTATCTTTAAAGACAAATTGCATATAAAAACTTAAGCTAAATTTGCAAAGTCAAAAAATCAAAAAGTTCATTTTTCCAATACATTGTGCCAACAGAGCTAACCTTTACGCAAGAGCAGGCCACGTTTCTTTTTGCCCATGGCAAAGAAACATCATGGCTTATTTCCTGTCCAGGTTTACAGCATGCCTGATCTCTTCAGTCTGCACATAACAGCAGATCACATGCTTCCTAGCAGCATCAGGTTATTGCATCAATGCCGATCAAGTGTTGGGTATGCACAAGAGACCTAGCGGCAGCCTACTTCTTGTCTCATTTTAGGCAGGGTTCTGGTAGTATAGCAGTCAGGGTCAAGATGCCAGCTGTCACAGCAATTCTCACAGCCCTTTTTTTTTTTCTCCATAGCCTTTCACACAAACAGGTAGGCAGTAACAACTACTCATCTCTCCCGAGCTTGGAGCTTTCCCAAGTAGAGCTATGTTTGATCCTAAGGCACAGAAGTGAGGAGAAAGATGCCTCCACCAGAAATGACTACGGGGAACCAATGCACAGGGTAGATGAACTGTCCTTGTAGGTTGAAGACAGACACCGAATACCTAAGACATATCTACAATCTCTAAAATTTTCAGTGTTCTTGTTTTGCTCTTTACACCAGACACCTGCCTCATTCTGTACATCAGACAGTGCAAGAGAATCACCAGATGAGATGAGAGCCTACTTTTTAATCTCCTTCTTCAACATATGAATCAATGTTGTACTTGATGCACACTCTGTAATTCCTGCTTTGACAAATGAGCTGCTAATTTCTCAATTGCTTTTCTGTGACCATCCCTACTATATTCTCCAAGTCCTTCCTAAGTATTCATGCATTTATTTTTCTAACAATGGCTTCAAACTCATGGAAACTGCAGAAGAGAAAGCTAAGGTCAGAAGCGTTCGATAATTCCAGGTGCCCACTCTGGGAGCCCTAAGACTCAAATCCTTCAAAGGACTTTGCAGAACACAGCACTTCATGTGTGCACAGGCTCTAGTAACAACAGCTATAGCTGTGAACATTCAGCATTCAATTACACTGTGAGATCTTACGCTGCATACTCACAAAATGAGGAACGCTTAATTAATGATCATTTATCACTTAGTTTAAGTGACTTGTCTAGCATTATACAAGAGCTCCGTGGCACTCCTGGCTATATCTAAAGTGTAAGTGTTAGTCATGCCAAAAACTCACCCCCCAAGAAACCAAACCAAACCAAAATCCCCAAAGCTTGAGTACACCACTCACTCAAGCACAAGCTAATTACATCCAAACTGCCTGTATGACCAGGTACTTAAACTTAAGTCAGTCCCCAAGCCTGCATCTAATTTTCTTCATCTGGTAAGCCACTGGGCTCTCATGAGACTGCAAGTCAACAGTAAGCTCTGGGAGCAATCAAGGAATACAGTTTTGAGTATGGTCTTGAACATGAGTTGACATGGTAATATGGAAATGACCATTTAGCCTGTATGGCAGATGCAGGAATACATCCTAATTTTTCAAGACAACATGAGGCCATTTTCTTTCCACAGTTTATGCATCTACTTTCTTGGCTTCTTATTCAGTTAAGTCTAGTCTTGTCTGCTGTTATTTTAATATGTTGGGCCAACTTCAGTTCTTGTGAATTAAACAGACTTTGTCTTCCAGAAGGGATAACAGCATAATTCTGGCTCACTGCACGAAGCAATGATGACTTACATGATTTGCCCTAGCAATAACATTTGCCAAATGTTAGCATATTTTTGTGCATTTCTAACAAATTATTGGACTGCCACTACAATACTGACAGAGATCTTCCGGCTACTTTTGGCACCATTTCATTTCAGTGTTGTGGAATAGCCTGCTAATTTACATAAAAGGGTCCATGTTTCTCATGAGACAAGTTCTCCTGAGATGCTTGGGTGGACCTGTCAGAGGCCACAGTTTTTCCAAGGCAGATGAAGTCGTAGAGGAAAAGGCCATTTATTTACTCCAGACCAAAGTGGAATGCTTTAGTTTGAAAAGCACTTCTAGGTTCCTTGGGTTCATAGAAAGAAATAACCCATCCATACTTTACACCGGTATTGCCACACTGAAGAAAACAGAGCTGTCCTGATTTACACTGCCTGCAGATTTGACCTTAAAAATTATTTGTCCTTAACCAACATTTGAATGAACTGCTTGTTTTTCAGGCAATTTAATGCCATTTTAAGGCTCATCTTAGTAATACAAGATTTGCAGTACTTGAGCTTTGGAACAAATTCACTAAACAATGTGACTTGTCAAAGTGAAAGGAAGACGTACTTCTCTTTGAAATAGAAAATGTTGGAAGTGGGAAGAAATTTAATTCAGAAAATACACTTAAAAATATCTGAATCTGCATTCAAGGCAGAGATCTGATAAATATTTAGTAAATAAGTTCAAGTTCACAGCAGCTGAAGAATAGTTCAACTTCAACCATATCATTGTCAGGAAAAACAAATGCAAACTTGCCCCAAAGCAAAACAACATTAGAGAAATCAGGAAGAGGATAGATAGACAGACAGTAAGTTATGGACATAAAACTCTTTGTACCAAAACCAATTAACCCTAACCTAAGGCAAGCCTTTTTCTTCTAACCCTTCATTTAAAGGTTTTACAATTTATAGCCTGTGTTTCTCAGGGGAGGTCTAGCTCTGCTCTGATTTCACATTTCACAGCAGCACATGTGTAATCCTGCTGCAGCACAAAGCACACAATCTAGCTGAGATCAGAAAATCCACTTTTCACAAACTGAAAATAAACTGGAGCTAAGCTGTAGCCAGAATTCACTTCTAATGCAACAGGTCATACAAGTGTTTTTGTAGAAATGACAGCCTGGGGTGATACTAATCACAAGCTCATAAGTCCCATCCCCATCTGATATCCTTGAGAAAAAAACAAAAAAAACAAAAAAAGAAACCCCCATATTATTGTCTGAAAGACAACTGATTTTTTACAATTGAATTTAAAAAGTTAAGTTTAGGCTATCATGAACTTCTTGATAAGTATGTATAAGTGCCATTAATATCAAGAATGGAAAATGCAATATGATAACCACTGCATTTAGTGTCTTCAGGCACTGAGGGAAATGCATACTTGAAAGTCCTTGCTTTGTACGTGCAAGTCACCAACTTCCTAAAGAAAAAAACTCCTAACTTCCATAAACTCACACAATTAATGATCTTTAAAAGTATTTATGATCTCAAATCAAAAGTAGAGTGTGTCTGTAACTAACCTGACCTCAGAAGACAGGTGGTCCTACAGAGAATTCAGAAGAAGATATATTTTGCAATGTGTCTGTAGATATAGGCAGATAGATAAATTCATTCTACAGAAATTATTTGCAAATATATGGGTTTTAAGTAAAACACTTAACTCATGCTGTAGAATTCATTGGGTCAGTTTTAACAATTCCATAGACATACCTATTGAATTCTACAGCACTTAGAGCAAATAACATACTGGAAGACAACTTTTTCTTTTTTTTTCTTAATAATGAAGCAAGTTTATGTATGTGTTGCGCATTATGCATTTCTATAGCTTCAGAATATGAATATACATTGATGTAGATGATATGCATCTGCAAAGGTACCTGCACTTAACAGCTCCAGTCTTAAATAAATAAATAAATAAATGAGGTAAAGCTCCCTTATTAAAATTTTTATAAGAATTAATCTTACAGCTTAAATATCTTCTAAAATGCATGCAGTTGTACTCATGATGAAACCCTGTCTTTGCTGAAGTTTATCCTGGAGGGCAGCTTTTCTAAAATTTCATCAGCTTTTAATAATAATGGTAATTAGCTTTACTTTTATTTAACAGTTATAGCTTTACTATTACTTTGTAGTAATAGTAATAGTTTTTAATAATTAATAGTAATTATTTAGTTGTTTTTATAATACATAGTTTGGGCAGGAAAGAAGTTCACTCCTTCCATGAATCTAGAAACAGATAATATATACCTACATGAACAAAGGAGCACCAACAGTATAAGAAAACCCTTTAGAACAGCTTGAGCCAGACAACTTTAACTTTACTATATTTTACATCGTAACCTAAAGTTACACTGTGAGCAGGTGGAAACACAATTTTCAAGGCTATATGTTCTTCCCTTCCATGAAAACCATAGGAACACCTGTGCTAAGTAACTTTTGCTTTTCCATTGTGAAAACTGGTTCTAATATTATCTTGTTTCTTGGGAAGAAATACTAGTCCCATGATTGTCTGGAATAAAACACACAGGGACACTGGTTCAAAGCCACTTAAAGATTTTTACTTTTTTGTATGATGCCTACAAAGTGCAGCTGTGCCTCTTCTATGTTGATACATGTTTACTTCTGAATATACACTACACATCTTAAAATTGACTAGAAAAACTCAGAAAAGAAACATTTTTCTAGTCATCATCTAATTATTTGTAGAGTTTGAGACCCAGCTTATTTGAGGCAATAAAATGAAAAGCTAGTTTATAAGCTGTTTCATGCTATGAATGAACAGCCCACCAGCAAGCCATATGCCTAAAATACAGAGACGAAGC
This sequence comes from Dromaius novaehollandiae, assembly GCF_036370855.1. Classification (NCBI taxonomy): domain Eukaryota; kingdom Metazoa; phylum Chordata; class Aves; order Casuariiformes; family Dromaiidae; genus Dromaius; species Dromaius novaehollandiae. The sequence continues at coordinate 7,896,874 of NC_088110.1, read as the reverse complement.
TACTAAAAATGCAGTTTGATAGAGTATCAAAAGCATACATGCAGTACCCATCTCAAAACAGGTATTTTGCTTCAGTTGTTTATTTGGATTTATGTTTTCTCGTTAGGTAAAATTAGATTCTATATCCTTTGAGAGCCAAAGTCCTAACAGGCAAATTCATTCTCTGTATAAGTATGTGTAGCCACTTAAGTCAAAAGACTGTATTTGCTTGTATGGGTGACTTTCAACCCAAAGAAAGGCAGGCTACCCAAAACTATATGCTGTTCCTCCAAATTAATGTTTCTCTGCAACTAATTTACAACAGAGTTGCAACAATAGTTGAAACAACTATTTATATACCACTAGTTAACTCAACAGTGATCTTCTCTGAGATCTCTTATCATTATTTCCTTTACAACAGAGTTCTAATATATCAGATCTGACATAGAGACAGTGACATGGAAAACTGACTTAACATCCAAAGATCATGCTATACTAAAGAAATTAAGAGAGCGTTCTATCTAGCCTTACATGGCTAAAGCACCCTTATTCTGGCTATGACCACACTACAGCTATCACCAAGCTTCTACTCTGTAGTATGTTATCTTTATAGCTTTCATAGGTTACTATTTACTTTATTTAAACAGAGAGATGGACTGAATTGAAATTACCATTTCCTGATCCCTTCCCTGATATTTCCAGCCTCAGTCCATAACCTAGCATTCACTACTTTCCTTACTGCAGTACTCATCCCTACCACAGCATCCTCCCACAAATCTTCTATGCTTTTGTCTGGGCAAGTGGCAGCATGTGCTCTACCTGTCCAAAGGCTATCACCTGTTGATGACTTTGTCAGGAAATATGCAATTAATGACCAAGATTTGTGTACTCTCAGAAACAGTAAAATGCTCAATCTGCCCTATATGGGGCTGCTAATTCACCAACATGCCAATTTTCACTAAACCAGTATCTTTGTAATCTTTAAGCCTGTCAAATTTAGGAATAAGGCAGAGGAAGGCTGAACTGGCAGAATTGCGATCAACAATGGAATTGTAAGTACTTTGTCCTCTCAGACTTAGTCCAAGGATTTTTCTAAACATTCATTCTCCCTACATGATGTACCTGCATACCTATAAACTACAAGGATGCTACTATAGGCAAAAATTCTTCAGTGTAAGTAGAGGTATAACATCTATCCATAATCAACAGAGGACAACAACATAAGGAACAAATGGTGGGGTTTTTTCCTGCTGTAGTATTAGAAGCAAATATCTGTATTATCATAATGCACAGAAAACTTATCCAAATAAAAGATTTCACTGCTAAGTACATGTAGGTAAAATGAACTTAAAGCTTTAAGGATTTTAAGTCTGTAAAAAGAAATCAACAGGTACTTTATATAATGTTGATTCTTAGAGCTGCTTCAGAAAAAAAGAGTGGCAACTGTTAAACCAGGATTTTAAGCTAGGATTTTCAAAGTAATTTGAGTGAAGAGATAGCTTTTTTTCCCCAATTCATTCTCAGTGAGAGACAGGTCTCCTGAAAACTCCTTATCACATTTCATTTGTTTGTTTGTTTGTTTGTTAAGAAATGGTGGTATTTCTGTACATCTGAATGAAAAAAAAAAACCTCTCTAGCTCATGTTACATGGTTCATTATGTATGATTCCCAAACGTCACTGTTAGCACTTTGCTGAGAAGCATGCCATGTTAATAATTAGATCACAATTGCTTTCAGTGACATTTGTGAACAGTGAACATTGATCTGGCAAGCTTCTTAAGATACCAAAGATCTCAATCTGTTAAGGGATGCTTATGTGCCAACTTTTACCTGAAATCTCACATATGAGCAGCACAGTGCAAATTTTCCTTCTTCAGGGTAGCAGTGATACAAGCAAACTGATAGAGCTGACCAGAAATGGGCTCAAGGCAGTTCCGTTTATCTGGTCTTGTGCCTCAGAAAGCATTTCAAAACTTATTTTTGCAAATAATTTTACACATTTTTCATTATTTGTTTCCCAATGGAACCAATTTAAATTACTGTGATGTCACTTAGATTATAGAACTGCTCATTATTTAAGGTATCCACAACTGCAATGAATTTTTGTAGCAGAGAGTAAACAGTATTAAGATTACACTTACACTGTATGAAGGTATTGTTCATCATCAAGAGCCTGTATAGAAAAGGATTTCCCTTTTTTACGGTAATATTACCAACATACACTTTCTAATGTATAACAGGAACCATCAGTTTCTTACTTTCCATGTTTACAAAGCTTGGTCTATCTCTTCCCCTGTTCATAGCTTTTACTGTATCTCTAGAAATGTTATCCTACCAGGCAACAAGATGTCTACTTTATTCATATTTATTGCCTATTCTATTTCTCTAGAAAGATCATGTATGTTCATGTGCCTATGTTCCTTCATATTCTGGTTCCAAGTAATGTTTAGCTATTTTCTCTGTTCCTCTATGCATTATTTTTGTAAAATGATAGAAAGCAGGAGCTAGGAAGGCCCCCAACAAATTCACCCAAACCATCCTACTGTGCTAAATAAGGATCAGTTGTGTTCTAAGCTACCGCATTTAAAACCCTCCAGCAATGATGTAAAAAAACGTAAGACTACTTTGAAATATTGTTATGCTAATATTCATGCCTCAATAAGCCTACCTCTTATGATGTTTCTAAGTGAATGGGTTAAAATCTTGTCTTAATTTGAGAGATAAGATGCCTGAAAATATTTACATTTAGTGGCCTAGTCTGGAGCCTGTTGAGTGAGGCCATTAACTGAGCTAAATGTTTCTAGAAAACAAAGGGAGCAACATCTCCTGGACATAAACTTTACAAAATGAACCTCCTCCTTTTCCTCTCTCTCCAGCCTCCCAAATGAGGATAATTGAATTGCATGAAAGATAAACATTTAACAATAAGCAGAGAACAGGCGAAATGGAGAAACTAGAAGAGACAGATTTCACCTGGGCACACAGACTAATCAACTCGCAAGGGATTTCAGGTGAGACTCTTAGTACTCGTGCTCTATGCCTGATGAAGATTTTGCAAAATGGTTAGCTTGCCCTACTGCAAATACTGTCAGAATAGTCTAAACTTCCTATAAAGATCTAAGTTCTAACCCCCAAACTGTTTTCAGACGTGATAATGTCATATCCCAAGGATGTTGGGACTTCCCAAACTTTTATGAGCACCAGAGGAGATGAAAATTCATTTCTGCCAAAACCTCATTGTGGTCGGACTCAGTAGGGCTTACTCAGGACAATTGTTTAACAACTGAGATAGCAAAAACGTCTTTGACATAAGTCTGCAGAGTCTGATACTCCATAACCTCTCTGGGAAAACCATTCTCATACTTAACCATTTTTGTTATATAGCTGCTTCCTAAACAGTTTGCTTGCTGCAACTGAGTTGCACTGAAGCCTAGCATGGGTGCCATTTTGAGTAATGTGGAAGTCTGGTTTTATATTAGAACAGGATTGGGTCCTTATTTGCTTTGCCATCTTGTATTTCCAATTTAGAACTTGTGTTTAGGTACTTTACCCAGTTACTGGAACCTATGCTTTAGCTGGAATGGTAAATAAACAGTGCACTAGAAATGTGAAGAAATCAAGAGTTGTAAAAAGGTACAGAGAGGGTGCCAAAATAAAGTAAGTTGGCAGAAAGCAATTTAGCAAATCTCATAAAAACATTGTGTTACAATCTTGTAAGTTAACAAAGACTGATATTTGAAGCATGTTTAATCCACATACAAACTTTCAGCATATACCAAGGAAAAGTTTTTAGTATAAAATTACTGACAACTGGAAGTTATCTGCAGAATTTTATAAATAAGTACTTGCAGATGGAAATGTAAATTACTTTTCAGACAAAACAGCCAGTGCAATGAAAGTGGCTTTTAATAAAACATGAATGCAGTTGGTTTATGCCAGTTTGGTTCAGAAAAACCATAATTATTCATGTTCTAGCTGATATGTACCACTGAACAACCAGACTTTGCTATTGTACATTCCATCTAATTATTTCGATTAGTTATATGTTTTTTAAATGTTTTATTAATTAGATTCTTTTGCAATTAAGATACATATTTGTTTCAGCTACGCATTGTGATCTACAAGCACAAAAACTGTTTTTTCAAAATTACTCTTCAATTTTCTTGGAGGGAACATTAAAGAAAATTCTGAAGTTCAGTTCTTACAGTATCCAAAATACTGTGCATCCCCAGAAACATTTTGCAAAAGCACTGGCTGACAAATAATATTTAGTCAATCTTAGCTCAGAGAACAAGAGCCACTCAAATCTTGACAGGAATAGGAGGCACAAGGGTACCCATTTTCAGACAGGATGAATCATTCCCACAACGGTTATTGACAAACCCTGGCTAGACCTCCCATTTTCATGCTGTCTGTATAGAAAGAAATGTGAATGAGGAACAAAACCCAAAACTAAACAAAACCAAAAACTACAAAGGGTGTAAAACACTATGGTACTATACACTATGACTGCTATATTGCAGGGAAAAGCCATGCAGTCACATGCCTAAAGTCAGTAAATAGCATGAAGTCACTGGAATTACTTGAGCACTTAAGGTAGAGGCATTCTTAGCACCAAGATTACAAAGGTCATTTGGCCTCTGTCACGATTAGCAACATAACACCAACCCTCAGACGAAGCATTTTTTCAGCCTCTAAGAAGCCAGCTTGAAGAACTAGATGTGAAACTGAATTTGACAAAGACCAAAAATCTGGTAAGTAAATCGCTAATGGATAAGATATTTCTAATACTTGACTGTTTCAGTTCAAAGCTAGTTTAGAATGGCATAGAAGCAGCGATGTAGGATACAAAGGTTGCCTTTGTGAAATAAAATTAACAAGCTTATCACCTCCCAAAATATTTCTATAAACACATCACATCTTTGCAAAAGAAACACAAATTATATATTGTATCAGTCCTGGAATTCTGAACAGTGTTTTTTAATACACTGATGATCAAAAGTGAAGATAAAAGGTGAAGTACAGTTCACTTGGAATGGAAAACACAAGATGTCACAGCAATATTGACCATTTTGCCCCAGCAGATGAAATGTTTTCCTTATTTTTTTTTAAAGGTGTGAAATAATGCCAAAAACAAAACATAATCTCTATGTCTGACTGCCTATGTTCAAGCAAAAAATTGGACAGCATCAAAACTTGTCTTGAACTGATTGAAAGTGAAATTAGAAGGAACAGGTATAGAACAAGGTAAAAATGAAAGCCCACCTGCAATGCACACCTTTTGCAGATTTGTCTCTTTAAGCAGGATATAAAATTTATGCACTGAACTCTTCTTGTGATGATGATGATAATATCAAGGTACATGACAGTACAGCTATTACTATCGGGAGTTGCTGATAGTGGGTTTTAAGAATATGTGGATTACTATATATCAAATACAAGGATATAGCGATGTCCTCTGGAGTGCTAACAAAGATGAAAGGACTCTGAGAAGAGTGATGTTCAGCCTTGAAAATGTTAATATTAGTCACTTTTTTCCTCTATTGTTTTGAAGTCCTTTCTTGCCTAACAAGTTCATCTTATTCTGCGGCAGGATATCCACCTAGAGAAAAGTTGGCATTTTGATACCACACACATTTTAAGGTAAGTACTTCTGATTTTCATTTCACGTTGAGATGATTGTCTTAGATTTGAATCACTAGAGCTCATTTCTGTTGCACTGCGAGAAGTCATAGCCTACTGCTCAATAGCCTAGTACTTCTACCATTGTCAAAAAAATCACTGTAAGGAAAAATAACTAACTCAAAAGCCACAGAAACTGAGCAACAGGAAAAGGCAGTACTTTAAATTTGTTACTCTTTTTGGCATATGACATTTGGAGTTTAGCCCTTCAAAAATACCTATTATTAAAAAAAAATGCTGTTTATCCTTTCTTCCTTTTTTTAAACATTCCTTATCTGCAAACAGAAAATTCACTTGGAACTGTATGTGTATTTGAACTAAAGGTACTGCAACATTTCAAAAAGCAAAATGGTTTACATAGCACAAAATAAAAGCAAACAAAGTACGTGCATAGTCATGCAGAATCATAATGAATTTTGCTCCTGTACATGTATTATATCTAATGTATCAAATGTGGTTATCACAACTGTGAATTGTCTGAGCTTCCTTGACAGCCAGCGTCAACATCAGATTTTGTAAAGAACAGCGGATCCTGTTCTGTCAAGCATTTCAGGAAATACAGCCTTCCAAAGATACCACTAAGCAACCACTTGTTAACATTGTAGCAACAGTGATTCCAAGCTAAATCCAATTTTCTTTAGGCAGTACACCTTACACAGGAGCTAAAGCTCATCCTGGAAAGCATCCAGAAAAGTTGAAGATGGTCAGGATAATTACAGCTTGTACTCAGGGGTTTCTCCTGGAGTCTATGAAACCTCCAATTCTCTTTTTTCTTCTTTTCTTTTTTTGATCCACACAAATATTTCCAAAAAGATATTTGTGAAGTCCTCTCCTTCCACACCTTTCTCAGATATATTAATCACCCAGGGACCACCCCTTCTGTCCAGAAAAACCTAAGCTGGCCCAAACCTGCCACTGATTTTTATGAGATTTACTATAAATTCCTCAGCCTGTTAATGTCAACGGATTATTTCTGTCAGAAGTGTACTTGGAACAAACAATAAGAACGTTGTTACTTCGCTTCAGCCAATATGCTGTCCTAGCTCTTACATGCTTTGAAACTTTATCTGCCCCTCCAAAATTTGAACATCCCGTTGCGCACATAGAGTTGCAACCTGAAATGCACGCACAGTTGCCACTGATACGCAAAAATCCAGCCAACACAAATGAAGGAACCTCTTGGGCCGAAAGTGCATGCCCCAAGATGTTGTCTAATTTAGTGAACATTTATTACCAATTGAACAGGCATATGTAATCCCACTAAAGAATTTCCAATAGCTTAGTTCAAAACAATCCTCTGGAAAATGTAAAATTTTTCTATAGAGTAGTTGAGGACTCTACATGCAACATACCAACTGCATATAAAAGTTTTTTTTATGACACATTTCAACACAAAATCAAAACGAGCTAAATTCCCTTTTTGATTACAGCCTGCTCCTTCTCTCACTGAGCCAGAGCGCTGTATTTTTGGTTTAAATAGGAATTTTGTTTAACTGTTATGCAAAACAAACTACTGCCAACTCAAAAGGTAATCATTAATCAGATCTCCAAAATTATGAAATTTATTTTAATTGGTTTATTTATTATTTTGCTTTCTGCTTTTGAGTACTCAGAGTACACTCAGATCACAACCCTCTCTTCATAGAGGGATCAGACCCCTATTTGTTTCTCTTCAAATGAAAGCTTATAAAATTCCATGATTACTTATCTTTAAAAACCAGAGTTTAGAAAGAACAGCAGCTAACATGAGACACAGTAAAACAGCAAGATTGGCTTTGGTCAGATTGAATTTATGCAAATAAAGGCTGGATTTAATATAACAGATTTACATAGCTCTCAATAGCAATATTGATTTTTACATTGCTTTTACCACAGGACCTTTTCTAATGAGTTAACACAGCTTCAAAACATCATTTACAAAAAACCTGGATAGAGCTACAGTGACTGATATTAGTGCAATTTCAGACGCATAAGTTAATTTCCCTTTGCTGTTTGAACTCCTTTGCTAACTCTGTGCACATAAAATAATTAACATATTATTAAGATGTTGACAATATCTCTTTTTCTAAGCTTCAACAGTAAATGCAAGAAATAGTATTTGCAGGTGTCAGCTTCTAGGTACCAGAGCTAAACACAACAGTAATGATGAGCAATATAGTAATCAATACAGACTAAAGGAAATAATTTTGTCTATAATCATAAATTTTATATATACATAAGTCATATTTATGGAGTTTTAAGTACATTTTTAAACTCTGAATAGAAATCCTCAATTGGGTATGTTTTAAGACATCCAGCAGAATTAGATGATGAATACTGCAGAATTAGGAAATTCTTCCTAATGCAATTCTTCCCTTTTGGGTACAGAAGAACAAAACAATGACAAATCTTATCATTAGGATTGAAGGAATGAAACAAAGTGTAAGAATTGCCAGGATGGGACCTACCAACCACCAACCTGTCTGTCTTGCTTGAACTTCCTCACAATTACAATACATCTATATTCTCCTTTCCCTTCTTTGTCAGAGAACAACCACAGTATATTATATTGTCTTTGTTTTGAAACAAGTTTATTAATAAACAATATTGTTTAAAAGTATTATCTGATCCACTGCTCTAACTTCTTCCTTGTGTAATCTGACTAAATCCCATCAAATCATATATGTAATTTTTTTAAAAAATTGCATGTGACATTGGATTTATTAAACAAACAGACCAGGCTACAAAACCAGGTAAATGTGAACATCAAATCTCCCTGCTGAATTACCCTTTATCTAAATAAAGTAAAGCCAACAATTTCCATTTCTTCCACTTTTTTAGACAACAGAAACCACATCACTACTACTGCTTTATATAAGTTTTTTCAATACCACTAACTACAGTTTGTCACTCCCACACTTACTCTCCTTTATGTTCCTTTAGAAATTCTTCCATCTTTCATCCTTCGATATTTGCATTGTTTTGAATATGCAAATCCATCTGAGTAAATGGTGACTATATCTGGCATGCTGGTGATTTAGTCTAACATGATACTAACAAAAACACACAGCGCACACACTGAAAATCTGCATCATTCTAAAACCTACCATTATGGTCTCTGTATTATCAGTAATTAAAGAATCATTTTTCATAACGTAGCAAGCCTTGTGGACCAGTACAATGATTTTCAGATGCAGTGAGTCTTGACAAAGCACGGTTGTGAGTAGTCATCTGAAATGGACTTAGATTCATCTCTCTTGAGACTCAATGTCAGCATCAATGATGCAGGTTTCCTCTACATTCATTAAACTGACAGTGATAAAAGCCATTCACAATGATCACACTCGCTCATCTTCTCAGGGGTCAGCCAACTTAAAAAGGTAGTGCCTTGAGGCCCTGAGTACCAAGTATCCTTATCTTTAAGAATCAACTTACAGCAAACAAGTAAATCTGAGATTTACTATATGCATCTAAAAGCTGCTACAAATAACAATATACTGTGCCACCAAACTAAGCTAATGGTTCAAATCCTGTTTTATGACAACATGAACAATATTCCCTGGCTGATATGTCAGATATTCTAGAATTTTACTGGAATTTAAAGGAATGTAAATGAGAAATAGTACAGATCATATGATAAAAAAGGTACAGGGCAAATAGAATTAAACAATATTTTGGAAAGAAATAATTGCACCTTTTTACTAAAAGCCTAGTATAGATGAGAGAGGTCATACAAACACCTCTTATAGTTCCTCCTACAGCATCTGAGAAGGAAAATTGCTTCTCTATTTCCATCAGCAATTAAATCTCTGATGCATTCTTTACATTACTGTGCGTGGCAATACAGATGCCAAAGCTACTGGCCACACAAGCCAGCAAGGTGACACAGTATAGTACTCTGAATATGTAACAGGATAGATCCATCATATGCCAACACACAACCTTAGATTCCTGGTTTGAGCCAGCTTGAACATGCTCTGCCCAGCCGTATCGTGCAATACAACAAATATGCCACCAGCTGCAAAAACAAAGGTTATGGAAATTTTGATTACTTGAAAAGGCATTGCCAGTTGAGATCTAGTAAGCTGTGTTGGATGCTTTCAATTTACCAACCCAGCTACACAACCTACCTCTAGGCTGTGATTCAGCTAGTAGAAAAAAAGGCACATTTCCCAGCCTGAAAACTGCACTAGTGCAAACTGAAACCGATGGTCATTTACACCTGCATGTATTAACTTCCTGCCTTTGCATGTCTCAGCTCCTTCATGTCTTGAGTTTTCAGTAATCTCGAGCAGAAGATTGGAGTAGACAGTTTGTGGTAGCATCTTCTAAAACCATCAAAACATAAATGGCCAACTGAGACTGGCTTTGCTCAGGAGATTCACTGGAAATAGTGAATCAAGGCTTTGAGCCTCAATACCACCTTCAATCACACGCTAATACATTATATACTGTATGGCTTTTCTCTAGCCAGTATCTTCTTGTCTACCCCAAGAGTTGCTGGTCTGATTCCAGACTGAGTTAAACTAATTTAAGGACTCACTTCCAGACTATGTAATGCCTTTGATGAAGAATCTAGTGCTTATGGAGAAGCCATATGAAAAAAAAAATCACTATGCTTTTCTAGGTGAGCAAATCATTAAAGGACTCTCCATATCAGATGTTAGTGAGGTCAAAAAAACATTACTACTTCTACATTTCTTATACCGCCCAAATACAAATCTCTCTGTTGTAACTGGATCCCAAAATTTAGATCTGCCTCACCCCTAATCTGTGAAGATCACAACCCCATCCCTGCTCCCTGGCTTCTCTGGTTTACATCATGATCAGAACATCCCTGGTTGTTGCCAGAAGTGGACTAACTGTCCCAGCCCCCAACAACCCATTCCCAAGAAAATTAAACATTTTTTGGATGCTAGGGAGCAACAATATAAAAGATTTTTAAAAGAGGTTTCAAGGTAACCACTCTTCCTAGATAGCACGATACACAGAACCTGAACAAATGTTTAAAGCCAGAATCAGTTTCCCGACTCAGGTTTTTCATCAGTGTTCTTCAGCATTCCTCGAGTTTCACTAAGGAACTCTTGGTCCCTTCTACATAACCTTGTGCTCTTTAAGAAAGAGACTTCAGCTTTGTGCTTCTGATCTCTAGTCTTTCACTTTTTTTTTTTTTTTTTTTTTTTTTTGGTAAGTCTACAAATGTCTCTAACAGGTGATTTTGTAGATCAGTATAATTGGATAATCACGGTAGTACTGCCTAGCAATATGTTACTTAGTCACTGTTTTGCACTGAGCAGTAGCATCCATTTGTCCACTTGTGCCACATATAAATAGATGATTGTCCATAATTTGTTTTTCCAGGCATAAAAGTTTCTTCTGTAAGCTCTTCAAGGCTTTATTTAAAAATGGAAACAAAAGACAGAGGAGATGGCAAACAATACTGTATCTGAAAGAGAATCTGCAATTTGACAGATGCAAAGAGAAACTCCTAACAATTCATAAATTTAAATATATATATATTCTTCAAACTACCACAAAACAACTGTATAAAAAAAGAAATTAAATTTCCTGCTGTCAATCGGTCACTCATAAAAACTAATTAATCATGGAGAAATTAATATGCAGATCAAAGTGTATTTTTGCTGTATGTCAGTCCATAGTAACACAATGGATTTTTAAATCCAACAATGAAATAGGGTTGGGGGGGCGGGAATATGAATTTTGAGCACATGAGAAAGGCTTGAGCAAATGCAGTAGTCACAAATGTCTACTGGGGATTTGATTCTTGCATGTACCTAATCCTCAACACCCTAATTTTCTGGAAGCACAGCCTTTTACAACAATTCTGGTCATTACATTCTAGTTTAAAGATAAAAAAAGATTTGTATTGTTTTAATTATTAAAATATTTAAATGAGTCAAATATGAGAAACATGAGAAATTATGTCACAACTAAGTACTAGATTCACAGATGAAATGCCATTATTTTAAAATTTCCTATTAAACACAGTAAGGTGGATCTTCCCTGTCTATGGAGAAAAAACACATCCTCCTTGGTTTCTGTACAGCAAGGCAAGACACTTTAGAGTGCACACTGATTAGCCGCATGGAGAAGTTAGGGGTTTGTCAGTGTCAGCAGGACGGGATCCTCAGCGTTACAGTTTCAGCTAAGCAAGGGAGAAACGCACCCCTCGGCTTCTTCCACCTGAGCCCCTTGGGACGGCAAGGCCGCGTCTGAGCTAGCAGCTCCGGGAGCGCCGGGGCTCCGCCGCCGCCCGCCTTTGCCTCTTTCCCAGCGCGCCAGGGCAAGGAGCAGCTGTCAGCACCACGCTCACCAGAAAGGAGGCTAAGGCTGTCGACAGCGTTGCACGTTCACACTCGGCCTACTCTGACTCAGTATGCTTATGCCAGTTTGTACTCTAAAGCTTTTCAAAAAAGCTGAAATTTAGACATCTGGGGGTAAAAGGGGAGGAATTGATGAATCATCGAAAAAAACAACATAAATCTCTGTTGCTTTGATTTCAGTAATACATGCAGTGCTGAAACTTGAATATGTTAATTACAGGTATTTCAAAGCAAACTGCAGCTTGTGGATCATATGTGTAGCTCCACTCAGCACGTTAACAATATACTCAGAGGAAGGCACAGACAGCAATCTGAACGTGACAAGGTTTTTGGAATTAAGAGACAACAATTTATGTAAATTGAAATCATAATTAAAAAGCAGTGAACACTTTATCTCAAGGTATAATTTTAATTCATAATAAAAGATTATTAAACACCCATCTGCTCTTCTCAGCAGCAGCGTCTAACTTTCCTTCTAGAACAAAACACTCTTTCCAATAAATTGTTGCAGTTAATCTTTCACTACAAATGGACTGTAGAAGTGCAGAGAGAGAAAATGAACTTATAAATATATGAGAGTTTTCAGATAATTGTAGGCTTTCACTCCATACTAGGTTTCCTTTTCATACAACTGTGCTTAAAAAAAAAAATCCTAATAAAAACAGTAGTTCCCCTTCTTTTCCCCCTTTATTTTTATAAAACTCAAATTCATTTCTCTTTATATTCTTCAGCCTCCCACAGGAAGGAAGCAGGCACATAAAAGGTTAATTATGTCTACTTGTAAAGGATCTAGTACCAGGAAAAAATAGACTAATAAGCGTGTTCTGCTCTTTGCTTGATGATGTTATACCGGATTAATCTGAAAAATTATCTGGCCTCATTATCATTTATACAACAACAGATATCCAAACAAAATACTAACCTAACTTGTCCTATGTCTTCTATACCCTTTTCTCCACGTATGTACTTAAACAGCAGGAATGCATCACCAACGCTCAGGGCCCACTGGAGCTCCCCAAAAGAACTGATACATTGAGGAAATGCTCCTTTAAAAAAACATGACATTTGCCTCCTCTGAAAAAGACCAGCTTTGATGGCTCAGCAAATCGATACGTGCCAGGAGAACGTACCTGCCCACTGCCTTTGTGTGTGGCATAATTCCACAAGCAACGCAGGTTTCTATGGGCAGGATCCTCAGTTGATGTCTCTCAGCAAACTTCCACTGAAGTGAACAGAGCCATATAAATTCATTTCAACAGACTCTGTGTCAAAGTCTCCAATTTGGGTCTGAATTATGTGAGTCCAGGACAGGAAAAAACATTTTGTGTAGATCATCTAGACTATCCAGCCTAAAGGAAATACTGCAGAGTTAAATGTTATGGTGGAAAATTACTGCTCCATGGAACAAAAAAGTGATTGACAAATCTATGCACATGGAATATATTTTTCACGGTAATGAGTAAAAGTCCTCCACAAATCTGATCCATCTCAAGTTTGCCAGATTGGCAGGTATGTGTTGCAACTCCCACGGGCCTCTGGGTCCATAGGATTTTGGAATGTACCCATATTTCAGTGAAACAAACTGATTGAGAACATCAGAACCTACTAACCTCCCTTGAAAGTTCTTTTTTTCACACACACACACACACACACACACACACACACACACACACAGAGGATGAAGAAAAATAAAGTGGGAGGAATATGGATACATTTGATACATATGGAATGTCATACATATGTGATACATATGGAAAAATCCAAGAAAAATGAGGAAATGTTTTGGAAGTTGAGTGGCAATCATTACTGTACTATTGATATTTCAGTGTTAGAACTTTTTTTTTTTGTCTCCTGCACCACAGGTTTGATGGACGGTCACTGCAAAACAGCCATACACAGAGCATGCTCTAAATCAACAACAGAAAGCAGCCATCCAGCCCGTGCTTAGCAGTCTCCTGGGACTTCACCATAGACAGTGATACCATGATTACAGAGCCCTGCTCGTTACACTGGTAGTAAAACTTGGAGCTGAAAGAATCCTACTGAAAATCTTTTGTGCCTCTGGCGTGGTGCTAAGATGAAGACAATAAAACAATGATTTGAAAATATTTTGCCCTTTTCCACTGAGGACAATGAGAAGTACATATTTCACCTTCTAATCTGAATTCTAATTTATCAGCTTTGCAAAGCAATTTATTTTGTTCGAAGCACATTTTAATGAATGTCAAAAGTCTTTCAAATCAAAAAAAATCTCTTCATATCAGAAAATTTCCAAATAAGGATCTAGATTCCCGTGTTCACAACTCTTTCAAATATTTAGAGGAGCTGTACATTGCCTTAGAATGGTTTTGTCTACCCAACACAAGACAATACTGGGCAGAGACACGTGAACTAACCTGGGTACTAGAAGAGAAATACACTGCTACAGTATATCGTAAGTGGTGTCCAGATCGAAACTAGCTTATCTAGAACTCTATATTGCATAGGCATTCTATACCTATTATTTCCTTCCTGCTATACAGAGGCCGCTAAAACAAATCCTACAGCTAAACTGACAAAGGGCAATTTTTTTCACTCTCAACAGTTGCTAGAAGAATTTGCTGTGACAGAGGCATTAGAAATATAATGTAACTGGAACTTGCTATATGGAACAACTTTGATGGCAAAATACTGATCCGTTACTGCATCTGCTGCTTCACACTTTGGTTTACTTTGTTTTATACCAAAATACTCAAATGACAGTGAAAGAGATCACTTGTGCATCCCTAAAAAAATCCCAAACTTCCATTAGTAGCAATCATATGGCAATGACAGAAACTTCCACACGTCCAAGTACTGATAGGACCCCAAAGTCTATAGGTTAACGACATTTCACTGCTGAGGGTTAAATAATGAAAGCCATGAAAAAACAGGCAAGTTACAACCAATACACTACATTATGAAATAATATTATGATGCAACTTTGTAGACCTTCTTTTACAGATAGAAATAAACAAAAGAGGAAAAAATGCCATGGAAACAATTTATTCTTTGTGTTTTCTCAAGCAGCCTGCTGAATTACAATTGTTCAGGATTTTCGTAAGACAATCTAAAGACTAGCTAAATCTTTGCACAGTATTTCAGAAATATTACTGCTGAGCAAAATCCAGGGGGAGCACAATCAATTAAATGGGGAGAATGTGTTGTCTTTTTCCCCTCCAGCTCCCAAAAGATGATGTAGTCTTTAGCTTTGATTTTGCTGTAAGAGAGAGAAAACATAGATCCAAGATTCTATTTAAAATTAAAGACTTTGTTTCATCTCAATCAGTCCAGCACTTCCCAGGCCCACTCAATACACGAGGAAAAGTTAGACATGGCTCAACAGGAAAGGAAAAACTGCACAAAGATGCCCTTTGTTCACTTCTTTGCCCACCAATGTGGGCGACTTCCCAGTAGAGAAGCCATCAAAGTATCATTACAGCAGGCTACCATGATTGAGAAGCAGGGAAGTTCTAGCTACACCTTTTTCTCATCAGCGACCCTCTCTGTGCCAGCGCCCCGTGCATCAAGCACAGGAGTGCTTCTCACACGGTGTAGCAGGATGGAAATTGTTTCAATCGCTCAGTTACATCGATGGTAGGAAGTGAACCTGTGCAAAGCAGCTTCAACTTCAAGAAGAATTAAGATATCAATGTACATCTGTTCCTATGGCTTACATCTATGTAAATTTATGTTTTCCTTTAAGATATGTAAAGACGAAGAGTTGCTGTTCACACACACAATGAAAACCCTACAGCTTGTCCTATGAAAAATTCTGTATGCTACATTTTTTATGCCAAGACTACCATTATGCATACACCCACAAAATGCTTATATACACATCACATGCAAGATCTAAACATAGCTATAGCATATAAATATACCATTCTATGAAAAAGAGCTCTCGGCAAGCTAACTATTCAGCAAGTTAATTCATAATGTCTCTGGACATACCAAATGTTTTTGCAAAAGCAAATGTGTAAGTATAGTTGTTTTTTTTAAAAAAGAAATACTTCCTATGTACTCTATAGCGATGTCCTTAGTTATATAAGCACAATGTGTTCTTAGCTGTAGAACGCAAAAATAAGCACTAATTAAGAGGCCATAAAGTAATCCACAACCGAAAACTCAAACTGACTTTGAGATACAAATACTTGAAAAATTATTTTGCAATACTATCAACTTTGGACTTGCAAGCATATTATGCACTTGCCTGGAGAGAGGGGGGGGGGGGAAAAAAAAAAAAAAAGCATCTGCTAAAACAGGAATGTCTGATTAGCCTTTTCACCTGACTGAATTTTTAATCCTAATACTTTTGGAGGTTTAAGGGATTAATAGAACAATTTGCTATTGTTTGTTATTTCTGTTTTACTCCTTTAAGAGAACTTCCTACCAGTATTGCTGTAACTTCAAGCAACATGCACAACACATTTTTACCAATAAAGCCATTTTCGTCAGTAGAATACCTGTCATAATGCTATAAGACTTACAAACAAGCAAAAATTTGTGTTGGAATGGAGACTATAGAAGCCCAATATCAGTAATAAACTTTAAACTAGACCTAATTGAGAAAGGATTATTTATTTAGAAAACTTTTAAAAAATAGTATGTTTTATTTCCTTTCTGTCAAAACAGACCAATGTTCTTCATTTTCCCAGAGTATTTATGTAAACAAAACTAGAGCTAACATGATGTTTTCCTTCCTGTGAGTATCCATGATGCATACCACATCTTCAAGTCGGCCATCCTTTTTCAGTGAAAGGACACTACTGACTATTTGGACTAACTTTAGAACTTAACTTCAGAACTAACTTCTTCATGGAAAGATAGGCTACTTTTATGAACTTTAAGGCTACTTTAAGAAACGATTAACATAAAAACGTAATGAATGACCACCCAAGCTCATTGTGATTAAAACCACAATTACAATTAGCCTTTTGAATATTTTGACCCTAGATTCATATTATTTAGAGAGCTGTTCTTAATTCCAGCTAACTGTGATTGTGTAGGCAAATAGCCCCCACAGCAGTCAACAGGTGGAAATTCAAAATATTCTACAGTTGAAAGCCTAAAATATAACATATGCTGTGTGCAATTTTCTCTACAAAAATATATTGATATTAATCTTTAAAATATAGTTTGCTGCTTTTAAATGAAAATCATATCACAAAATTTTTTAAAAAAATAAAAAATCATGTGTCCCTTATTATTTTGGTGTGACTAGCAACTTTTTTTTAAAAACCTACAATGTTAACTTACTTTTAGGCTATAGAATGTTTATAGCTACTTAAAAAGTTACCACGCATCTCCTCTTTTTGCTGTATCACATACTCATCTCACTTTGTATACGTCATCTCCATTGAACCTGGGCAGCTTTTAAAAATGAAGGAAAATGCACTATATAAGAAATAAATGAATTTCAAAATGTTTCAAGATTTGAATTCCTCTCAAATAGAATTTTTAGAAAAATATACATCTTATGTGGCTAAAAAACAGAGGGGAGATTAAAGAAAGCAGTAGAAGTGGAGATGTTTTTTGCAGGTTTTTCAGGTCATTTCATCAAGATTTCAAACTTTCTAAGTTTTCCAAATTCTTCATTAACAGTTCATGGTGTAAACACTTCCCCTGGAAAAAGGGGAAAATTGTTCTGACACAGGTCCAGTTTACTTTCTCCTATTTTCTTTCATCTCTGGCAGTTTATCATCTGACATTGTTAAAGCTTAGCACCCCAACAGTATGGGGTTGTTTTTAGTACATGAAGCAGTCTCTCTCTCAAAGGGATTCCAGACTATGTATTTTTGGTCCAGAGCTGTCTCCTTTAGAGACAGAATTGCTGAGATTCCAACAAGTTTTATTTTCTCTAGAGAATGTAGCCACTGCTGCAGCTGCTGTTACATATTTGAGAACCCTTTGACTGTGGCTTCTCATGAAAAAAAGAAAGATGGAAGTATATGCTGAGAGTTTCACCTTTGCCAGGTTAGCCATTGATTAAATGCTTGGTCTACATTTTCAGCATGGCTATATCCTAGCTTCCCTTTTACCGGTACAGTTTTGCAGCATCATTTTGTACTTAGGCAAACAGCAGTCACAAAATTGAGGAACAGATCTGTTTGCACTCACACTTCAAGAACATATCAAAGATTCACAGAAAATTTGCCTGGGGCAGTATTTGGGATTAGTCTTTAACTTCACCTGCCTAGAGCAAACTGTAATTGCAATGCTTACAGCAGCATGCTAATAATTATTAGCTTTGAAGACCAGCTTGTTTTAAGCTCTTAAAATGCTTTCCCACATTGAAGAACCAGAAAGGCAGGTGCAGAGTAAAAATCTACTATAAATCCATTTGAATGAACATTAGATTTTATATAGGCCAATACGCCTGCCAAACCTGGGGCTGAGAAACTGTAATACCTTACTTGAAGAACCAGGGGAGATAGTTTTCCCAAGGCTATATTTGGCTGACTGGCCTCAGTCTACCCCTTTACCTGGGCTCGCATCTGTCTGAATGGAGACGGAAAGCAACTGTTACCGAGGTTTGTTCTGCAGCACCTAGCTCTCACACAGAAGGCCTTTGGGGAGAAAACGCAAAACAAAAACCTCCCCTTAACGCAAAGCTTTAATTCACCTGAATATTTTTCAGGTGTTATTGAGACTATTGTACTAAAAAAGTAAGCCCAGGTATGGCTGGTGCATTTCTTCTTAGAGAGGTGAATACATTGCAAACTATTGATTCAGAGCCCCAGCACTGATACATTTCCATCAGGAAAGGAGATGGGGTTCTTCAGTCAGTCAAATGAAAGGGAATTAATGACAACTTTAAGATCCCATTATCCACTCTTATTTTCTACCTTATTCTAATATGAAACAAGCATCACAGTTTCCAGCTAGAGTTCTTAGTTGTGCTGCAGCATCATAAATGCAATATATTGAAAGTACACTATCTCTTTATTGCTGCATAATTTCACTTTTATTGTTAGCCAGGTAAAAACTGCAAAGCATTAAGTTTCTTCTAAGTATATGATACATACAAAATGCAAGATTTGATTATCTTCTCATTATTTGAATAAAGCTATGAAGTCAATTAACCTTATATTCAGTATTCTGCTTACAAGGAGAAAGCAAACTTAATAAACTGGATTAACACAAATACTCAAAAGCTGCATCTGTTTAACAGAAAAGCTTTGCACACACAACACTTGTTAAAACTAGTGAGAACTTCAGGTATTAAACCCATCTGAAATTTTGGCCCTGAGAACATTGAAAGTGGTTATAGTCATTATTTAGTGTCCTTTATTACACATACTGTTGTTAGCAGGGGGACAAAATCTTACAAAATTATTTTACTGTAGTCTTCTAAAATACACAATGAGCTTAGTATACCTATCAAATTCTCAGAAATTCTCCAAATTAATGAAGGAAGAATTAATGTTTCCAGGGAAAGTAAAATCGACCTTAGAAATAAAAAGGGGAGGTGAGGGGAAACGGGAAAGCACCTGGACTTCTGCTTATTAGATATTTGCTGTGGAAATGATCTGTTCAATTTTAACAAGAATTGACATCATCAAGAACGCTCCCTGCCATCATTTCACAATGAGCTGTTCTTTGCTAATCTTACTTAAGTATTGAGCTAAAACCTTTCTGCAAAGAAAAATTTTAATAAGTAACTTCTTAGAAGTTATACAGGAAGCAGAAAAATCCACAGAATGAAGACTGAGAAGCTATAATTGGGCTAGAGAGATACCCTATCACCCATGCTTTTTTATTCTAAATGGCAAGTTTCAGTTATGTTGAATACAAGCCAAAAAGCCAAGGTGGTATAAAATATTTAAAAAACATTACTTTTTAACAATGCTGAGAAACAGAATGGTACCATTTTAATAGCCATATGTCATAAAGACTATTTTTATTTAGGAAAATCTATTTTAATTTAAACATCATAAGCCCATGAGCCATAACAAACAATTTTTTTTTTACCATATGCTCTGAATTATTGCAAAGATGACTGTTACTTCCCCTCCCCCTCTTTTAGAAGTATGAATATATGTGTGTGCGCGCTTGCGTGTGTGTGTATGTGTTTATGGTGAAGGACGGAAACCACAAAACTCCATTAGTTAACATAACGACAAAATACCACATAGGAGGTTTTCCCCTGGGGTTACGTTTATCATATCTTTCACTAGTCCATTTGCCACATAATCCCTTTCTTGCACTAGTTCCCCACAGCAAACTCCTAGCAATGACTGCCATTAACCCACGTGATATGGAAAGACGCTATAATTTCTTTCATCTGCTGTCTCCCTGAATTCCTGGACTAGATGGTTTGCAGACCAGTTTCCTTCACCAGGTGCTAAGAAATTGAAATTTGTATTTGTGAGCACTGACCTGCTCTGTATTGGCAAGAGAATTACAGACGTCTTCCTCTAAACTGCGGAGCAGCATCTCTAATGAGTTTTGAAGACCAGCTTTTGTTCTGCAGAGCAGTGCAGAACATTATGTATGGGGAGGGGATGTTCTTTCTGTTTTGTTTATGCCTAGGAATACCAATAATGAAAAGGCCTAAGAAATCCCAGGCCAATTCTAAATATAACATTTAGAAGTATTAATCGTTTCTTCAGGTGCTCATAACCATGACTATGCACATCTGATACTTTACAAGACTTCAGAGTTAAGTTACAGATGGCAAGCATTGCTCACATTGGACTGCCCTGTGAGCTCCATTTGGCTGCAAAGGAACACAGAGAAAGAGAAAAGAATTTCAATAAATTAAGGCTACTAAATATAGAGCAAACCACTACTTTACTTAAAGCTAACAAAGCCACCCTGTGCTCAGGGTGGAATTTCTGTATGTAGAGGGGTATGGGAGTGGAATTCACAAACAAATTACACTGTCCACGGCCAGGCGAGAAGGCTCGTCTGTAACTAAACAGATTACGTAGAAGAACAATTTACAGAAGTCTGAGAGGAAAGTGAGTGTAATTTACTCTAAAGTGAACAAAATGTTCAATATACCAGAAACAAAAAAGCAATATTATTAATCATGGGCTGTTTTTTAAAATTCAACTAAAATCATGTAGGTTTCTACGTTCAGGCTTGGGACATAGTCTAAACCGAGAGTCTTACATTAACAAAAATACCTCTTCATAAAAAAAAAAAAAAAAAAAAACAAACAAACAAAAAAACCCAAACAGCTTTATTTTCCTGGTTAACTTTATTTCACAACAGTATGCAAAAGAGGATGGGGGAAACAATGAGAATTTTGTAGGTAAGGACCTATTTATCTGTCCTTTAGATAGAAGTCCAAGACAAGTTTAAGTAGAAAGCTTTTAGAAAAAAGACTAGTTAAAAGCATAAAGTCTTTTTCACCCTATCATGGGTTCAATCCATGGGTTGGAACAATTTATATAATTCTATTTTTTACAAAACATAGATATGTTAGGTCTTCTGTAGATGGCTTACTGATGACTCCTATGAGCTTGACCTATGCATCAATGGTGCAACAATCTCTTCTCCAATACGGCTCCTAACGTAATCATCACGAGCAAAGGAAAAGCCAGTGCAGTGCCACAGCACCGCAGTGTACCAGCTATATGGCCGTGGGACCAGAGGAACCTCCACTTCCCAGCAGGAGCCCAGGCTCACATGCATGTCCCTTGCCACAAGCACACCCCTATCATCTAACCCACCAAACTCAGCATCCCTTGTATAACTCCAAACATGTCTAGTAAAAATACTGCCACTTTGAAGAAAAGTTATGAAGTTCAGTAAGTATTAGATGAATTATTGTGGCTCATTTATTTCTCTTCTGGTTATATGCTGTCTCTATTTCGCAAAAACCACTGCTTTTTTAAAAATATTCTGCACTTCCATTTTCTGAAAACATCTCTAATTCATCGCAGGTACTGAATATTTGCAGATGATACTTGTAGGATTCATCCAGTTAAATATTCATGATATTTAAAAGACCAATGATTTTGCAACACATACTATTTATCTATGTGAAAAAAAAAACCCCACCACCACACAGCGGTAGAACCAGCTAGTTCGGATTTTACTTGTATTGAGTTCCTCATGATTTCTAAATATGGCCGCTGGCAGATTCCAACTGATGCAACCCATAAAAAGCTTAATTTTGCTCTTACATTCATTGATGATTTCCACGGAAACATACACTGAGATCCATATCAATCAAAATACCTAACGCCAACAGAATCAAGCCCAACCATATTTCCCAAGTAACACAGTCCAAACTGTAAGTCCTTCTTCTGTATGTAGCTCTTTGTAAACTTCTGATCAGGGACCGTATACAGAATTCCGGGGTAAAGTATGCTCCTTTTGGAGGTAAGCAGCAGCTCTTCTAACAGCCTGCAAACAGAGTTTCAGTGCCCATAAAGGACGCGTGTTAGTCTGTTCCGAGGGGTATCCATTTAGGGACAAAGGGAAGTTCAAAGGTCAGACGGTTCTTCTTACTGTTAGTTTCTGCAGCACACCAAAATGTTCATCTTATTGTCAAGGAAATCTTTCTAATCTATACCAAGTTTGATACTGCTTACAGAAAACTGTTCAGAATTATTTTTAAACAAACTAAACCTGATCCTCTAATCCAAACATATTTGAACTTCAGTCAGTCCTCCTCAAACAAATAAGCTGTTTTGAAAATGATTACCAGGGCGATGCCTGTTGCCATAGAGATGACATTAAGTGAAAAGGACAAAAAATATAGAGGGCGATAAACTGCATGGTTGGATGACACACTTGACTTCCAAGTCTGTGTTCAAATGAGGCATACATGCCAAGATTTTTATGAAAGACAAAATTAAAATGTATCACTATCAAGCTGTAACTGACAAGGTATTGTGTGGTGGCTGTTAACATAATGCTCCATATATTTATTGTTTGTCATTTTTCTGGCCCTGATAAAGGTCTTTTAGAGCTGTAAATCATACCATTAAATCTGCCACTAGAAACAGAGGCTGTTTGGAGAATGAAAAGAAAAGAAAACATGGAACTGAATCACTACTTACAGGTTTCTGCTTCATGACAGACCTTAACTATCACATCAGAAATGACATTTATTCTTTGAATTTGGCACATTTTCAAGAGTCAGAAAGTTGGCTTATGACCGAACTTGGAGAAAATTCTCTGGAAGACTAGGCTGTTTACCACAATTTATTATACAGAAATGGTATACAAATACACATGGCTTAAGAGTATATGAGTTTATTCACAGGTTTTAATGGCTTACTAATATGTGTTCCTATTCACAAAATTAAACTTCTCTCCACATTTTGTTTATGAAGAAGGTAGTAAATTAGCGTGATCTGGGTTGGTGATAGAGGCACTAAAATGCAGTAATGCATTTGTTTCAGTTCCTGCATGTACACTTTGATCAGTACCTTCCAAGCACAGGCTTAGATACAGCCAAGACTGACAACCGACAGGAACAATCTAAAATGATACAAAACTTGAGAGATATTTGATGGGGAAAAATACTACGTACGACAAGCAGAAGGTTAAGAAGAAATGTGCTTGAAGAGTGGTAGAAGGAAAATATCTTATTAATATTGTCAACATAAAAATTGCTATACTAATCACAGATCCACCTAGCTCAAACATCCCATCTCAACACTGGCCGGTAGCAAACGCTACAGGTAAAAACATCTGTGTTAAACAATACAGGTACAAAATGATCTTTCATCTTCAAGATAAAGGCAAACATCAGACATGTTTTTAGACAAACATACAATTTTTGCCTGGGAAACGCAGCATCTAGTAAACCTACTGACTTAAAAGTGGTAGGAAGTGTGTTTTAATATTAATATTTAAGAATGGGTCCTCTTCCAATTTAACAAAAGCCAGAGCTTTCCCTGGCTTTAGCAACTATTTGGAACCTGCCGGTGTAACTTTTTAAGATGTACTTCAAAACTCAGGGCTAAGAAACTCTACACGTAGTGTCAGTCCATCAAATGACAATTTTTTTTATACAGAATTTCACATCAGTTAAATTAAAAACTGAAATATTATTGGACTTGACAGAATTGTATTTGAGAAGAGGCACATAGGAAGAAGTGACAGATCTGGAGAATACCTAGAGACCATTCAAGTCCCCAGTATAAGCAATAGCATCCAACAGATGGGTATGTTAACAACTAGTTACTCAAAGGAGACAATTTCTCAGACAAAGACAGCTAGAGGTCCTCGCACATTAGCAAGATGCTGTGCACCTCATGCCTTCCAAAAATGCACCCATTAAAAAGAAAAAAAAAAGACATTTTAAAATTCCTACTAATATTACACTTGTTTTCCACTCTACCTCATTAAAATTTCGCTATGGATTTCATGCAATTTAAAAGAAAAACATATGATAAAAATACATAAAGAAAGACCACAGAGAAGCACAGGTCGAAGATGAAGCATGATGGCTAGGAACAGTCAACAACCATATTAACGGTAACCAAAATAAATAATCAATTCATGTAATTTTGCCTGTAGCTAACTCTGAAAGGGCCACAGAAAGTTATTAGAATTCCAGTTTTACTCTTACATTGCTGAACACAAGACTGGTAGTTACCAGAATGTCACCTATCCATCATTTATCTAATGTGATGCCCCTGATCCTGTATGCCCTGCCAGAATGCTTCATAGATAACATGAGCTGGTGTAGGCATAGTGGGATAGACAGCTGTATGCTTAGTAATCGAAGTTTTTTGAACCTCTCTTTATGAGGTACCTTTTATGGCCTATTTTTATTAGTAAAACTTTATAAATTTTGTTTTGCATTTGCCAGTTAAAATTAAACAAACAAACAGCTTATTGCAGCATGAAACCAACGAATTTTATCCCCTTGTTGATTGTGAATCAATGACCTTTAATGAATAAGCAGAAAGGTGAAAAGGTGTAGATTACATAACTTAGAGTATCTCAGGTTCATTTGTTTTCATGTGAAATTGGATGTTCATATTTCATTCAAAATTCTCTTTACAGAAAACAATTTTCTTCATAGTATAATATTCAGCAGTTTTCAATGAATTGGTGAAATATGATCAGTCAATCACCTGCATTTACTTTACTTTCCCAGGCTATTAGAAAGGGTTTGGTTTTTTTTTGTTTTTTGTTTTTTTTTTTTAACGTTGGTCCTTAAAATTCTTCTGAGATATAATCCTGAAGTCAGCTTAAGTGTAATTAATACAAAGTTTTTATTTTTAACACAAGCAACAAGGAAAAACACCAATATAAATCCCTTTCCTCTGGTGTGTTGTACGTAGCAAACATTTTTCCCAGAATTGTTCTTTGTCTTAGTCAAGAAAATTCCTTGTTTTCATCAAGAAAAGGTACTGCAGGTTATTTCAAAGTTAATATGTGCATAAGATGAGAGGTGAGCAGAGCAGAGTATAGAGGGAAATATGCTCCTAAAAATCTAACTTCAATCTCTGAAGAAATCTTATCTATATGGAAGAGTACACAATTTAACAATAAATGTACCTAAAGAAAGCAGGCATTACAACAAGTGTATCTCAACAGCAATACATAAGCACCAAGAAGTTTTGGTATCTATCTACCATGTATCTAGCCACTTATTCAAAACATCGTTACAATGCTTATTCTATAATGCAACAGGTACTTCAAGGTACTTCATCATTAAAGCCTAAGAAAGTGACTGGATTAGTTGAAGATAAAATCTCTCTTATATATTCAAGCCCTAGAAGAAGAATCTTTCACTTTTAGGAAATGGAGAGTTTCACTCACTCCAGGAATTAGGGATGACACTTATACTACACTGTTGCCTTTATACTTTCCTCAAAATGTGATATAGCTGAAAGATGTATTTTAAAGTGACATTAAAAAAGTTCCTTCAAAAAGCTGATAATTTGATGACCCATGATATCAAGAACAGAACTGAAAGTGACCACTGGAAATAATACCAACACAGGTATGTCCTCCAATGGACTATTCCACCTACGAAAGATCTTTCTGCCTTGTAGCTACAGAGAGAACCTACATTCTTTACTTGCTGTTTTAATCTGACAAGTGTTAGTGTGGGTCACATTGAGTCCTGTTCAAAAAGTCTAGGCAAAAATCTATGTACATCTCCACTTAAACTTTCATCCTGAAATAAATTACTGCAAATGAAATTATATTTCATCCAAACTTTTAAACAACATAAAAATGTAATAATAATTAAAATTGTAAATAAGCTTCCTTTGCTGTAGATCTGAAAGCGGCCAGTAATTCTCAAACAGCTTCTGAAATCGCACCTCTTTTGTAGTCTAATTGGTTACATCAGTAAATTGCTGGGTGAGTGCTTTAAAAGGATACAGAACAGGAATAGAAATACAGCTTTATGGGAAGTGAGGTGTGAGGCCATTAAATGCATTCACTATATCAGAATGTTTTTAATCCTACTGACCAATTAACTAAAATGCATTTTAGAGCAAGTAAAAATAATAGTCCTGTTGCTGACTGTAATAATAAATATGGCCAGTGCTATAAAATGTGAACATTAATCGGTAATGAACATGATGAAAATATTTCTTTAGTGACAAATTCTTGAATGCTTCTCTGAGTCATGTATAAGGAAAGAAGAATGAATAGATCAGTCCAAAAGAGAACAATGTGAATAAGTAGTTTTAAAATCCCAATCAAGCCCAGGTAGTAGATTTCTTTCAAGAAAATCACATTGCTAAATTAATGCCTATTTTTGAATAAAAGCATTCTCTACTGTGGATATTGAGTGACCTAATTTTCTACTAAGACTATAAATTACACTAACTTAGACTTCCTATTTAAATCCCTGAAATTCTGGAGCTTGCCTACAATTGATGCCACGCACTGATTTTTGATAATCATCAAAATCATTTTAATCATGTTTAACCTAGTTGAAACAACTACCTTCTTTATGCCCACTTTAAAGAGCATTTCTTGCCCCTCATTAAACTTCCTAGAGTATTTCTAAGTTCCTAATTTAACTACGTGAATTAATTAGAACTCAGCTCTACTCCCAAATTCCTTCAATACCACTTCCTCCCCCGCTTTGCTACAGTTTCTCCAGGTGGAAGAAAGAATATGTACTTTACTTTGTAAATCAGTCTGAGATCTGTTAACAGAAAGCACTACAGAAAAGCTCCTTATAATCAGAAATAAAAGTTAAAATCAGCCTTAGTGATTAAATCAAATGCTTGCTAAGGTTAAGGCATCAGTGGTAGCTTCAAAAAATAGAAACAGCAAAACAATTCATTGGAGATAAGTAAACATTAAATTCAAAGTATAAATGAAGCATTACAAGCTTCTGAAGATGTTTCTGGAATAAAGACGAGGCCCAGCTTACATACCATCAACTGCCCAGCTAGTTTGTTTTTTAAATGAGAATTAACTCGGGAATGTGACTAAACAGCAAGGGATCCCTTTCAGAGATGAATGATGAAATAATTTGCTTTCCATTGTTAATGATCTAAAACTGCTTCTTGTGTTATTGATCAGCATGAGGCATGTTTGGATAAACTAGAGATGGATCAATGTCAAACACCAACTCTGACAACTTCAAACTTTGCAATACTAATCTCATATGGACAAGAATTTAAACTTCAACCTTTCAACTTCAAGAAGCGCGTTGGACACAGTGTACTCAGCCTACTCTTTATTTAGAGCACATTTAATAGCTATTAATATAAGCAAATAAATATATATTCTATATACATATGGAACATTTACTGGTGATGCAGAGACTTGAATTAGAAACTGATCACATGCTCTTAATTGAGTTTGCAATCACTGTTGAACTAGGTCATCTTAATAATGAAAAATATTAATCGGAATTTATACATGAACAATAGTTGTAATGCTTTTAGGGTCTGAGTGATTTCATACAAAATTTCTCTAAAATTGGTTTAGTGAATAGTCCCTGCTTAAACCATGTTAAATTCTATCATTACATTAGTGTTCTAGGTATTAGGAATATCTTCAAAACACTTTATCTAAAAGAAATGAAGTAGCAGAGAGGGGGAGAGAGAGAGATGCAGGAAAGTCTGAGACATGAAAACAACAGGAAAGCAAATTCATTACTTCTTATCATCATGTTTGTTTGCACTTTCTCCATTGACATTATAGTTTTTTTTAAAGATTTACTACTTTGGGGGCTGCTGATAAGAGGGAATTTTTCCTCTTTTCACAGAAATACTACCAGAACTACTGGTTCACGCTTTGAGAAACAATATGATGTTGATTGCATCAAAGTAGCCTTTAGAAAAGCCTAAACTAGAAGAAAAGCAGACTTAGCGTAGTCTTCCCCTTTTTAACGTTTTAAACACTGATGAACAGGAAAACGTTGAGCAGATACCACCTCTATTCTTTGTTGGTATAAAAGCATGAAATAGGACAAAATGAGTAATTTATGGCTGTCCTAATTCTCACATAATTGAATTTTAACAACAAAATCATCCTTTGCACTAATGATCAGCTCTTTACTGTAAGAATAATGTCTTTGCTTTGTGCAATATTTCATGTAAGATCTCCATGTATTTACAAATATGAAAAACTTTACTTAGGTTAATATTCCCATGGAAGCTTAGTAGAACTATTCACTGCAAAAAATCCTATCAGAGTTCATAGTACAAATGGAACTGAAGACAAGATATTGGTGAACACTAATTTTTATACCTGTAAAGAACAGAGTAATGCAAATAACTTCAATATTATAGTGACTGAAGAAGTGGCTATTCAGTTCCTGTTCAGTTTCCTTAATTATTACATCTTGTAAAAAAAGACCAGTTTTGTCCGAAAGCTATAAAGTAGTCGTAACACAAAAAACAACATTCTGGCAGATTCTTCGTAATGGCCATGTAGACAGTCCACAGTAACTCCCCAAATAACATTCAGGAATCTGCATTTGAAAGCAAGGAGGTGCTTCTCGTTTTTAGCAAAATTTGAAAATTCTAGGATATCTTGAAAAATAATAGTATGTCTTTAGCTGATCCAAACGGCATGCAAACTGTTATAAATAGCTCTCCTCTTGTAACAAAAAAGTAGCTTATGGGGGGAGCGGGGGGGATGCTTGAAGAAGTGAAGCTCAAAACTGTCTTGGGAACTGTCCTGTATTGTGCTGCAGCATTGCAGCATTACATCAACTTACACTGTGATCCATGGGAGCAGCAAAAAATTGTAAGTATATATTAGTCTAAGTAGTCTATTAGTACAATAAACTAATTAGTTTATTGTTTTCTCTTGAGAGAATACAATGTTATTGAGGAAGCATGTATCTTGAGGTACACAGAGAGAAAATTAAGATATAAAATATTGTGTATGAAATCTTTGAAAGTATCATTTGTTCTTGATATACGATACCTTTAACTCAGTAAGAATCTTTAAAACAGCAGAGTGGAAACAATTTGCCAAGACTGACAGGATTATAGGGAAAAACCTACATGTATTACTCATCTCAAAACACCTCTTCCCCCCCCCCCCCCAACTATTACATGCTTTAATACAAAAGAATGTACAAATATAGTTATACAGACATAGCTAAACTAAGATGGATGTATCCTCTTGAACTAGAAGACTAAGAAACAGGACAGAAGATGCATCATACTAAATTTCAGGGGAAAAAAAAACCTTCTGGGGAACAATATTGTATGTATGCACAATCACTCACATGGCAGTTCTCATTAAAGCACAAAGATGGAAAATTCATGCCAGGACAACATTACGTTTCTGTTTCTCTGGGAATTCAGGTACAGTGACATGAAGTAACACTGCTTCCGATTACGCTATCTGTAAAACAGGAACATACATTCTAAACAATACAAAGACAAGAATTAATGTTTTTCATTGTACATCTACAAGATGCCCAGGAGAACAGACCTTGATAATACTGCTGTACACTTCTAGCATAAACTTATTTAAACAGCAGTAAAGAGGAAAAGAAGAAAAAAAAGAAATGAAACTTAATTGCATTGAATTAGGTCTCTTAAAGGTGCTGAATTTACACAGAGCAGCATGTTAGGCAACAACTAGTCACAAAGTGAGGTTCCAGGCTGCCAACGCCAGGCATCCTGAAAACATGCCACAACTGTGATGCAAAGGATAAATCCCTGTAGTTCTGTTCAAATCTATTCAATTTGTTTGCCAGCAGCAAAGTAAGTTCCAATATGATGATGATTTTTGTCTATCAGGAACGAAGAAAGAAACCAGCAGCTCATCCGATAAATGCTTTTGCAAAACCACTGGATGGAAACAGCTTCCATTCATTGCTGATGAGGACTCCATTTCAAATCTGGGAGCATGATATGAAAAACTGTATTCCAGTAACAATCGCCAAAAAAGATAGGTTTGGGAATTACTATTTTCAAGAAAATGGAGTGTCATTCTTCTTTTCTCACCTCAGTCTATTTGTGTACACTCACTTCTATTAATTCACATTGTTTGACTGGAAGATGTCAAATTTCATATGATGGCCAGAACATTAACATTTTTACTATTTGAAATAGATTCTGCCATAACCAAGTCCTTTAAGGGAAGGTATATGGGCATGCCTAAAGACAGCATAAATTTAGGAATCTCTAAAGCTAGTGAAAGGACAATTGTAATCCTATTTTTTAGAACAAGTTATAATACTCAGCTACATTTTATGGGATTACATAACAAATATGTAATAAATATTACAGAAATGTGTTAGGACTGAAATTACAAACAGTACTCACTAACACTGCTTGCTTGTTTATGCTTAAATTCAGTAATAGGTTTCTTGCTATCCATAGGAACAATATACAATTTAGTTTTCTTTAGAATAACAGAAAAGACATACATTTGAAGGAAATTTACTGGACCACCACTAGCTTTTGAATGGGAGAGGTCTTTGGCCTTCAAGACCATTAAAGAGTAACGTTAAAGCCTGCTGGAGACTGGAACTTTCAGGTTTACGTTCTGTCTCATATCAAACACAGATAAGTGGTCCCCTGTAATTTTTATGACTACGGTGTCAAAAGTCTTCCATCCAAATCGCAATAAATATTGTAATGAAGTCTGGAAGCAAAGCCATTTGTGCTTGCTTGGGGCTGAGAATTAAGATAGCCTGTTTCTAGTTAGACAGTCATTAGAAAGATCTAACATCCATGCTAAATGGTTTCCTGTTCAGAGTACTTAAAACTACTTTCAGTAAAACTGACTTCCTGAACATTTATTTATATCTTCTCCAACATTTGAATTTTCACTTTTTTAAATGATGAGTTTTTCATATACTGTCACCTAAGTAAGTATGCTTATGTCAAATAAGTTAAGAGTCCCATCTTGCAGGTAATTCTCTATACATGCATATTTTTATATTGATCCCAAACGCATACCAAAATTTATGCTTAATTTCAGTACATATAACCAAAGATTTTGGGGAAATAAGTTGTGATATATCCTTCTTCATGTTCTCTAAAACAGAATGGATGCAGATTTTTTTCCTCCCATTTAAATTTCATTCATGATTTTAAGTCACAGAGCTAAACTAACACTATATCTGTGAAAAACATTTTGAATTTGGCTCAAAGGGATTCACAGAAGCATTTTCCTGAGAATTTCAAATCTAGGCTCTCTGCCTATGAGTTACATTTAAACTTTTAGCTTAACACTGACAGAAAATGTGAGAATCAGCTATATCTGATCTTGGAATTAAACCAAACAGTGTAGTTCCTACTGTTTGGTTTATCTAAGTACTGTGCCTTAATTCTTTTGAAAGATGAAGTATAGCAAACCTTTCCAACAAAGTAGGCTTCATATTACATTGTACAAATAACTGCATTTGTAAACAAAAACATGCACAAAAAAGTTTTCTGAAGTAAAAGCATTCAGGAAAGAAGAGCAGAGCCTTAGAAGTCAGACCCATTCAGGTTGGTCAGATTAGCTAAATAAAATCAACAACAGTAGCCTGGAAAAACTTGTCTATCATCTTGTTTTTAAAGAATGCAGGCTTGTGGGAAGTTGGCATACAAGTATTTTGATTCCTAGCTCCCACTGAGGGCCTATGGGCTCCCACTAAGGCTGATTTTGAGAAATTTAGCCCCTGAAAGGGATGAAACTACTCTGCACAGGTGTGCACACAACTATTTAAAGGCAACAAAAGCAGAGAAAGCGGACTGCAAGTCACACCTATAAGCAGGGGGTGGATGTCTAAATACGTTTGTGGATCTTTGCCTAGGAGTCCACTGGCAATCAAAAATCCAAATCAAAATAAGAAATTACTGATCAGAGCACTAGCTAAGGAAATATTTCATGCACATTAAGTGAGAAAATTTGTATGTGAAGTTTTCTTTCATGTGCTCTGAACTTATCGGTGAGCAATGCATTCATTCCTGGACTTTGCATTCATGGGTATAATACTCGAACAATGCAGTAAAGAAAAAAAACCCTGCAAGTAGTAAAATAAACAGACCTCACTATTTATACTTCTACACTTGTTCAACTAAAGATAGTGCATTTAAATCTGTATTTGAAAGGATAAATGTCCCTTTTTGTGTTCTTTGACAAAAGCCATGAATTATTAATTTCTGCCATTGTATTCAGTGAACAACTGTAATTGCAAGTAAATGCTGAAGTTAATGAAAAAATTAAGGAAAGGGTTTCTTTGGAAGAATTAATGAAACATTTCCACAAAATCTTTTCATAAAATGATAATGTCTCATAATTCTTTATAAAACTGCACCTCCACATTCAAAGTCCAGCAATTATAAAAATAAATATTCACCTATGAAAATTTTTGTTGTTATTTAAAATCAGAGCATTGGTTCAGATAAGCACTTGTGAACAGTCCTAAATAAATGTGAATATTTAACTGATGTCACTCTCATCCTAATCACAACCTCCTCTAACCTTTATCAACCAATTAGCACATCTGATCTTCACACATGCTAGTTTTGGGGCAGTTAACAGTTTCTTACATTGCTGAAACTGCTGCTAAGGCTTCACTTCAGAGTTGGACCAACTAAGACTCCCTTTTCACTGTCAGTTGAAAACGTACAGGAAAGTTTGTAGCCATGTATGCAGCAGCTCATCCTCAGCAGCCCTCTAACCTCAGTTTGTAATGGTAGCCATTATTAAAAATTGTGACATACCTGAAAATGTTTATAATGGTAACGGGAAGATTTTAACTCTATTTTATACTCAGGGAACTGAAAACCACCACCACCAGGAAGAAGCACCTTCCCTTTTTTCAAAGCCTTTGTCTTTCTAGAATATTGAAGCATTCTCAGCAGCTACTCTGCTCTGCTTGGGCACCTTAGTGAAACATGGGAATATAATATTACTTTGAATAAAACTGACATGTTATTTGGGAAGTTTTTATTCTACTCATCCATGATTGGTTTCACAATCTGCAAAGAATTATTGTACCCCTTCATTTCTATTGTTAGTCAGGCCTCCTTCTCAAATATTCCTTGAATTTTGATACTCTCAATCTTTTTTCTCTGTATGTTTTTTAAAATACAAGGTGTCTATCACTCAGTACAATACTACAGGAGATTCCTCTTCAGAACCTTCTAAAAAAGTTGTATTATCTTAGCTCTGTGCCTCGAGGCCTCTGAGTATATAGCGAAAAACACATCAACTGTGCTTTCAGTGCTCTCCCACTCCAGCTTCATGTGTGCATAATGCAATTACAAAAAAGTAATAGATAAGGATGCACATAGGATCATTGCTAAAGTCTTTGGTGATGTGGGTATTAAAACACTGTGGCATACACATCTAATTTGAGAAATATGTGTATATCTTTTATAGATATATGTTGAGATGAGTATATTTCGTATTCATATATATGGATATATATATAATGGATAAAAGATTATGTACGTATATTGAAAAGAGATAGATTTAATCTGAATAAAGGTAATATTGTCTTTATTTGTCAGTGAGTGAATTCATATGGATGGTTTCATGTGCTTTTATTTCAGGCAAATACACCTGCTATGGAATACTTTCACTTATGTTAGAGGCATCTACCAAGGAGATATAACATATCCCACCATCATAATTATGACAGTCAATAAGCACAGCAGTTTTCTTCCAGATTACTATTAGTCATAGAAGAAGAGAGCCACAGAACTGTAAAAAGTACTCCTATTTTAGTTTATGATTCTGCAGTTTGTATTTTAGGATCTTTTCCACTTTTGTCTCATGAAATCACATCAACTCCCATTACCCAGTAGGGTCACATTAAAAAAACAGGCAAAAATGTTGCATGTTTTTATGGTTATTTCAGGATGAGTAATATACAAAATGTGACTAAATGGCTACAAGAAATATGTACTGTAAAGAAATATGTAAAGAAGCAATTTTCCTAAAAGTCCTGTGTCTAACCCAAGTTTTAATCCATCCCTGACAAATGAAACAGCATTATTCAAGAACACTTACCCACTTTGCTCAAAGTTATCATAAACATTTCTAAAATATGTGTTAACCATATGTTGGTACTTGAATCATGGAACAGACATCACACAAAAATTAAATTACTGCCCATAAAAACTATGCTTATTTGCTAATTGTTAAAAAAAAGGAAAAACAAGAAAAAACCAGAAAATTTTCCATTCTTTTCTAGACCATCATTTTACTTTAATGCACTCCAATTAAACCAAAGAACATAGAATGCAGCTGTACTAGTATTAGGAAGTGTGTACTTTCTCACATTATCTTTAAGCCACTGCTGCATATACCTTCAAGTGACTATAGATCTTAACTCAATTTTTAGAAAACTACATGTAAGAAATCAATGGGTTGTGAATTCAAACTTTAAATGTATATTCGGAATGAATTTTACTAGTGCTTCCCTAGAAAACATGCAGGATGAAAATAATGCTCTCTGTGGTTTTGTTTCCAAGTCAAATTTTATTTTTTGTTCTGATTTTTGCGGAAGTCTGGTTTACAGCAATTCTGACTAATGCTTGTTAAGAGCCAGGAGAGTCTCTCCAGACCGCCTCCCAGAGAAAGAGTGTATGAAGGCTAGATCTGGTTAGACTGGCAAAGGACAGGCACACATTGTTCCATGTGAAGGAAAGCATTCCTATGCATTTTAAAAGCACTACATCCCATTCTTCGTTATAGAAGGGATATTCCCTGGCTCCGGAGTAGGTCAAATGCTGACAGTACACAGAATCTCACCTAAGCGCAGACAAAAATTGCAACAACAGAAGGAAAAAAAAAAAGGTGGAATATACAGAAATCATTGCAGTGGAGTTGGAACATACTCCTGCTTTCTTATGCAGAAAGCTAGCTTGCATAAAAAAGGTAACTAGTATCACTGTTCTCTCATGTCCTTACCACTCTTTTAGAGGAAAAAAAATCACTTTTTAAGAGGAGCTATTAGGTATCCCACTGGAGGTTATACTTACTAAAATTTGTATTGTTTGTGTCTCTGTCAATGACTAATAGTAGCAATGACAGAAGTAACTTTCTCCCCTCACCTCAATTTCCACATCCCTAAAAGTCTGAATAGATCTTTTAAAGCCCTTTTAAAACTCTAATTAAAGGTGAGAGAGAGGGAGGGGGGGGGGAGATTAACTACTAACCGCTGATAAAACCTACTTATTGTCCCCCCCCCCCCCCCCCCGCTGTCTTTTCTTTCCAGGTATAAGTGGAATCATTTATTAGCACTTTTCTGATGTCATATTTTATGATGAACCTAAATGGAATAGTAGCAGCAAACAAAAACCCACTCTTCAGGATGCTGACCAAGCATTTTGCTGGGAAGCATTACTACCCATAAAATTAACAGGGGTAAGTTAACTGACTTAGGAGTAAGACCACTGTGCAACCTCAGTTCATAGGGTCTGAGGATGACTTGGATTTTAACTACCAACAGCCCCACTGGATATGAGAACAATTTTCCAAATCTGTTCAGACACAGGAAGCCAACCTTATAAAATGATATCTTATGCCTTCAGGTTTGAATACAGTAATTTTCCCCTCTGCTGAAAGCATACCAGGAATTTTTATTTGTTTTTACCCATTTTGATGTACTTTTCTTATATGCTGTCATCTCAACAGAAAAAAGCTTTGACACAAAAAGGCCAACAAGAAACTTTTAGGTATTATACAATATCATGTGTTACGTAATGTTTCAAGCTTTTTAGGGTTTCACTGGCTGTTTTTTCAGTCTGACAGCTACAAGTTAAATGAAGGATATTTACATGATAACACTTGCACTGGGTCAGATCAGAAATCCATCGTCCAGTATGCTGTCTCTAGGAGCGATCATAGGGAAAAGTATACAAACAAGGCAAGCACACACGGTAATTCACCTATCATTCTTGCAACATGCTTTCTCAAAATAAAAAAGGTTTAATCTCTGGAGAGATCCGGGTTATAGGGATCCCTGGAGTGTAAAACAGAGGCCTCAGGAAATTTAAATAAAAAGGGCAAAAGAAGGGTAAGTTAGCAAAAGGATTCTTACCAAACTGAATTTGAAGGCCTTTTGGAGACAGAGGAAAAATATCCTGAGAGGGATAAAGCAGATTTCCCAGCTAATAGCTGTGAAAATCAGAAGAGAGAAACTTGAACAACTACAGATAGAGAAGATAAGTTTAGGCAATATGCATCTGTCTTGTATGTCCCACCACATGTTACTTGTTCCTTTTCAAGAGAGATGCTGGAGAGCCCTGTCATGAAACTGAAAAGTGCACCAAATAACCATTGCAACCTAGTAAGAAATACAGTCCAGGTTCCAAGGATTTCCAAACTTGTCTTAACACGCAAGTTTGTCAACACCACCTCTTCATTTGGATTTATAATTATCTGACAAGTAATGTATATTTGTTCAACAGAGTTTGAAAGAGATTTAATAGAAGACTAGGTTCAAGAAGAAAAAAAAATAATTTTTTTTTGCTCTCAAAAGAAGTTCTTGATTACAAAGTTTGAAAGATCATTACAAAGAAAGTTTTAAAACACTGCAGTGCCACTCCATGCTATGTTTAGCAGTGATAACACTGTTATTTCCTCTAGTATGTCAGCAAGATGGGGACTGGGATCTCTCATAGCTTAGCATGCTCCCAGGGTTTCTCAGAACACCCACTCAACTACCTTTCTCCCTTTTTGCTGTCTTATGTCTTCTGATATCCTTCTCTAGTTCTCTCAATTCCTTTACCCACTTTTCTTAATACACAGTTCTTTATCAAATACAATTCTATTGATTTTTGTTTACTCTACATATTATCTTTAACTAGAATGCTCATAATACAAATCTTTTTTCCATCTTGCACTTTTCTGCTTTTATCAGTTGTAGGATATCTGCCATCACAGCATGCAATGTCTCAACCTATCCTCCAAGATACTTTGCATCTTTAAAGGAATAATAAATATTTCCCTTCACAGATACCATTTTTCAATCGTCTTTGACAAACAAAAAGGCACTTTGTTTTTGCTAGCAATAAAAAGGAGAAAAAGGTGCCAGATGTATTAATTTGTTGATCTAACACATCTTCTGTGTTAGGTTCCTGTGAGTTTGTTGAACATTATGTGAAAAGAGAGTTTTGATAAGATGCGACCTGACTGTTCTAAAACAGAGGATTTTAAGATAATCATTTAGTGATCTTTTGAATAAAGTGAAAGCTACATAAACATAAGGAACTAGAATTTAACCAGAGGTACCAGATGTAGTCTGGTATATATCATATGTATAGCTGAAAATAAAAACGCACATTATATTTCATATTTTAAAAAGGACAGCACTGAGGAATTTTTAGGGAATTTTTTTCAAGATGATATCTTTAACATCTGTTCTGACAAGCCAAAGAGTGAGCATAAAACAAACTGCTGGAAAGGATTTGCCTTATAAAAGTGAATCTTTGATTCTAAGTGTGAAAGAATGTCCCTGCTGAAGTAAACTTGTTCACGCAATCGGTCGAACCTAGAGAAAGTAGTAAGTACTGAGTCCCATCTGAGTTCAGTTTAATCAGATGCTAACAATTCCACCATTTTTAGCAGTAACTCTTCTGGAACTCAATAGATATGGATTAAATAAATCACAAAAGAAAACGGGATAAACATTTATTTCCCCTTCATAAAAAATTCAAACGAAATATTTTTGAATTTCACAAGGATTAGTTCAAAAGGATGGAAAATTCCCATGCATCACTTTCTCCCTTCCTTATCCCTCTTGACTCCTGCACACTTTTGGCAGTTTGCTGGACTTTTCAAAATATACTCAGAAAGGGCCCAGTCTTCATATTTTCAGCCTGTCTACAAGCCAAAGCTATCCTGAATGCCAGAATTCAAAAGGCCTTAGCAGCATAGGTAAGCTTGTTTTGAAGTCTGTCTATAAACCAAACAAAGGTCCAACATGTCTGATCATGAAAGAACCATATTTGGACCTAATTTAAGTAAATGGACACTGATACACAAAGGTATTAGTCTACACTGAAAGGGTAAATTTCTGTGTAGAAAGTTATTTAAGCATTCCTCATATAAACCATGCATCTAACACATTTTCTTACTGAAACAAAAACTCCTTGATCTAAGTGCAACTTCAGACTGAAGAAAACATCTGCTTTAAAATTTCAATAGGTTTTATGAAACTGTATTAATATAAACTCTTAAATAAAATATACTAATCAAGTAGAAGGATTACGTTGCACTTACACGTCATCAACAGGCATCATTGCTTGCTGTTATAATTCAAGGACAATCAATGCTATACTATTGTCATTAATAAAAAAATGAGTCAATAGGCACAAACTTTTAATATAAGCCTAATTATGAGTGTCTCTTTGCATGAAACTAAAGATATTGAAAATGTTGACATTGGGGATGTGCCCTCGCACCAAAAGCCAAGCACAAGTCAATAATCTATTATGATTTTCATTTTGCAGAAGTAGTGCCATTATTTCAAAAGGTCTCAAAAATCAATTTAGCATTTAGTATATCTGTGTAATAATGACATCCTAATTAAAAATCCCAATCTGAATAGCACAAAGGATAATGTTTAATCTCTAATCAATGAGCACTGAGAGAAGTTGTTATAGGTGCTATAACCTTTCTTAATGAAGTTGACTGTTTTTTTCCATAGATTACATATCCTTCCATATTTCTGATAGCCATTCTTGCATGC
Organism: Dromaius novaehollandiae; assembly: GCF_036370855.1. Lineage (NCBI taxonomy): Eukaryota > Metazoa > Chordata > Aves > Casuariiformes > Dromaiidae > Dromaius > Dromaius novaehollandiae. Next base: position 7,857,808 of record NC_088110.1, on the reverse strand, counting down.
TGAAGAGATGTACATGCAGACATTCTCCAAATAAAATCACTAAATATGATTACAAGCTATTTAGAGAAATACAACAAAGAAGAAAAAGTTACTTCGGCTCCTTACGGATTAAGTTGCTGTTAGTACATATGGAACTTGACTGGTAATTTCTTAACACAAAAAAGATCTTCAAACTGACAAGCCATCTCAAAGTGACTGTGATTACTTAGATATTGCAACAACCAAACTAGGCTATTGATAGGAAGAAATCCGTATAAGATTCCTTCAATTTACCAGTAAGGGTGGCATTACACTGAAGAATTATTTCTATTTTTTTTTTTTTAATCCTTTCATTTTCCAATTATCTATATTAATTTGGGACTGCAGACTCTGAATACCTAGGGGAAAGGGGACAGGGGAAAAAAGCCCCCCCCACCCCCAGCCCCCTGCTTTCTTTGCAGAGTAAAACATCCCACATAGCAACCAATACATTTCCTTACAAGTGCTGATCAGTGCTTTGGATAGCTGCTCAATTACCTGTGTGTCAAATGATTATCCGAGAGCTCAATTTCATCTCCATTACCCTTCTCCCACCTCATATTTCAATTAAATATGCTATTGGAGTGTTAACACATCTTTGAACCTGCTATTTCTTCAGCTAATTTCCCATAGAGGTGCTGGAGTAACAGATGTCATAATTATGCAATTATTATGCATATTCTACATTCATTCTCTCAAAGCTTTGTAAAGGATGGGCTCACTGGACATCGAATTCAGCAGCAGTACAATGCTATACCACTACAGCCTGCTGTAGTCCTCCTCATGTGTGAGTAAAAGAAGTCTAATACACGAGACTGTTGCAGATGTCTCTCAACTATTTCCGTTGTATAAATGTTCTGATCAGTTTAACACAGGAAATTTAAGTATAAGGACACATTTTCTATTCTGTAGCTTTGTTATTTTTTAAACGTGCAACGATCAATATATCTAGCATGGTAATAAGATATTTATTTTTTAATTACAAAAATCAAATACTTGAAGGCTTGCAAGGTACTGTTTCAAGCTATTAACCTCTCATTACTCCCAACCTTTACTAGGGGGTTGCTTAGGGGATTGCAGTATTTGTCATACTAAGGTGAATGCAGGATAACTTCTCCACTAAGTTTTTGTAGAGGTACAAAGGCAGAACTTCCTCCTAACAATTTAATATGACTTTATAACGAATCTGTTTTACTGAATACCCCAGTATAATGGCAATGTGCTCAACGAGGGCCTGCAGAACTCTACAACTGAGAATCAAGTCTATGTTGCATCCCTGTAAGTGATAAGCAAGTAGCACAGCACAAGTTTTTACTAGGATTGCATGGAGCACATGCACAGAGTTAGGAAAAGAAAGAGACAATGAATTGGCATGAAACCTCTTCTGTATCAAACACTGGGAAAGATGTAATAGTGTTTTTAGACCTATGAGACCTTTGGGGGAAAGTAAAAAATATAATAAATGCAACATACAAGATTTATCTATATAGATTTATTTATAGAGCACTCCTTTAAATCAAAAGGAAAGTCTCAGTTTGTAACAGACAATACACATTTTAACTGAGTGCAGCACTGATCTACATATTTAATTTTCTTCCTTAAATCTATACCACATCCTTGACCCTACACTAAACAGGTCCATGAAAATCTTATGACATTTTAGGATTTTCTTTAATATTATAAAACATATGATTTCAAATGTAGTAAACTGCAGGAATAATGGCTTTGTTAAAGAAAAAGAAGAGACATAATTCCCCAAACTCAGAATGCAAAAGGATGCCAAATGGTCCAAATGCTACTAATCGAGCTTGAGAATTGATCTTCTCCCTCCTTCCTTTCCCCTTGCCAACGTGGGGCACTGGAACTATTCTGAATACATGCACACATATGAACTGTGTCTTGTTTTTATTTTATAAAATACTGATCAACTTCTATATGCAAGAAGGTTTTAATGCATCAGAAATAACTATTTTTGTACACTCTCCCCTCAGGGTGTAGTACAGTATAATCTATACTTATGTGCTTTTTCATGTTATGTGCCTGAAGCCAAAATGTGAGACCGGCTATGAGAAAATTAAATAGAACAAGAGCTGCCATGTGCTCCGCAATTAAAGGAAACACTAAGTAGCAGCAATGGGAATTAAACAGGACACCGTGTTATGCCAAATACCAAATGTGAAACTAAAGTATCTGCCAAGCCTTCCCTGTTTGTTACAATTTTTCCATATTTAGGTAAATTCACATAATTATGTATCCTGCAGTGGTAATGGGACTGTACTCTAGCCCTTTTGCAGCATATGCTGTTGGCACAAATATCCTCTTTGAGGGGGAAAAAACCCCAAGTTGGCTGGGATTACATATGTTGATTTTATATTGGCACCCTGACTGTGCCTAACAGCTGGTTAAATGCAATGAAACAATGTTGGATTTATTCAGTTAAACAACTTTGCAGACTCTTTAAGCATATACATATTTCTTATAGTTCCTTATGGTTTTGAATCTGCTTTGATCAGATCACCAACAATTGCACTATTTAAAAAAATATTTGAAATTATCTGTGAGCAAAATAATATATATATTTAAGACTTATTTTCTTCTTACATTCTATCAATCCAGTTTCAAACAACAGTGATCATGCCCACATATCTCATGGCTTTCCAATGCATGTGCTTAACAGAAGGTGTGAAATGAGAATGTCCCTGCCTGGTATTTTTTCTGCAATCACTAAGGTGCTCAAAACTTACAATCACTAAAATGGTGGGTGGGGGTGGGGGTGTAAAACTTCCATTATATATATGTATATAATTTGTATAGCTGAACACTGGGCGATTTTGTTGGAAGTACCGCAGCATACATCTGAAATACTTTCCCTGTTAGAAGCAGTGCAGATGCAGCATGCTAGTCATATTCCAAAGATAAGTCATGCCACCTGCAGCCAGAGAAATGCCTCCCAATCCCAGACAACCGTTGATAACAGTAGAAACTGGTGCTAAATCCTATTTAAGGATGAAAATCTCACTCTTCAAATGGTTCTAATACTCCATCCATCCATCACCATCATTGTTTCATTTGTACACTCAGCATAAGATTTCAAGTCCTTTAAAAGGATGGTGGTGGACTTAGAACGTGCAGTTTGCTAATACTTTAATGGAATTGCCATTGTCTGTACAGGGGTAGCCTCCACTGCATGCACAGGGTCTTAGACTATTAGGAAAGAAAAAAACACTTTGATTAAGCATAATGTAGACCATCTAACCTCATTGTCTAGTATTTTCAGTAGAACTGTTTCTTGATGAGCTAATCTTCATGGTAAGTCCTAACAGAAAGTTTTTTATACCTTGGTGACTTCCTCTAAGTCATTCTGCCAACTCTGTCATTTGATCTCACATTCCAGTCTCCTGAACAAATTCAGGGGTAGAAATCAGTTTAACATTACCATAAATATTAACCTTCCTAAAAAAAGTGAGATTAAAATGCATCAACCATTCTCCCCTCCCTCTCCACCATAGAGGGGAAATTGAGCTGGTCCAAAGACAGATAACCTAGAGTCACCTCTGCACCACACAGAGTTTTTGTATGATTTAGAGTGTTAAGACAGAAGCTAGCAGTTCTGTAGTCCTGCTCTCACAAAGAGAGCAAAGACTTAAGTCCCAATGGGAAGGGAAGATCCCCATACTTCAGACTTGAAGTATGAAGATGAAGAGACTAGACACTGAAGTTACAACACTGTTACTTGCATGTACAGAGGGATATAAACAAGTAGATCTAATAAAATTTAGGAAAGATCACCAAAGTAGTCCTAAGATAGTTCTTCTCTGTTATTTACAGCTTATGCACAATATAAAATGAGAGAGCATATAGCTTTATTCACAAGCATTAGGACATCTTTTCCTTAGTGATTTGAAAATAATATATTCTTTGCAAAGCTCATTCTAATAAAAACATTCATATTTCAGCATAGCATCCAGTTCTTATTTCATATGAGGTGAGCCTACACTGCCCACTTCCAAAGGCCATTCACAGACGTTCTTTGAAGGGTAATGGCAAGTGTACAAACCCTGTCTTCTAAAATGATTTTATGTTACAGCTTCCTCTTTATAGAGGCTCTAGCTACCTTGCAATTAGCTGGGCAGTTTTAGATTATTTTATAAGAGTTTATTCTTACAGCAGTGGATGATTGCTCATAGGGAATGTACAGATATTTACCAACAAAACGCTGCAAAACTTTCAAGATTTAACAGACAACTGAAGTCTTGAAGTAAATATAGATGCCTATATCAAATACAACAACCTGCACATCAGAGATCAGACTGTATAACATGACACTGTTTCAGTGACTCAGATACTGATCTGAGTTACACCAGCTGATTTACGCCAACTATGTACCTTCTCCTTAATGTGTATAATAATAAAATTTTCTAAAAATGTAAGTAAACAAAATAAACTGTTGCTTTCCCAGACAGATACGGGAATTAGCCTGGTGATGGTTTTCAAACTCTGTGAATCGCTCAAAGACATGTTCTTAGCTAGTACAACTTATTTTACTAAATGAATAAGGAAAGAATAAGAGTAAATACAGGAGTATTTTGGCTTGTTTAGAAACAAAAGAAACAGAAGAAACCTGTTTAGAAGTCTTTCAATAGTGCTTTCAAAAACAATGTATTGGACCTCATTTAAAAATTCTGGAATGAGAAAGTAAGATTTTTGTTTTTCAGTTTCTGTGCTGAAGAACAGTACATTAGAATAAAGCATTTATCAAAAAAAAGCCAAAACATTTGCCAAGTTTCACCCTAGCAGAAACAAAATTGTTCACTTAAATATTTTTGAGAAGAGTTTTGCAAAAGTAGTAACTGGAAAAGGCCCCTCATTGCCTCCTGTGCTACCAGGTGACACACTAATGTAACATTTATTTTAGGAGAAACATGCAGCAGGCTGCATGGTCATAAAGATGTCTATATCTGTCTCATGTAGACTACATGGCAAAGGAGCAAAGTTCTGTACACTCCTAGCTGGAGAAAGCCACACTCCAGATCTTTATTACTGCACACTGGAAGTGTCATTATCCCTTACATAAACACTATTATAGCAGTGTCTGGCAACACAATATAAAATTAATTTTACTGTATCTAGTTAATACCATATTGCCTCATATTAAAGACAAGTGTCATATCTTTTCATAAAGGTTGTCAATTTTATCTTATCCATAGATTAAGGATTTTGTTTTATTTTGTTTTTTAAATAAACAAAAGCAAATTCTATTTTTCACCTTCAGTGGAAATATTTTTAACTTGAGTTCTGGTGGTAGAAGAAACTACTCATTTAAATTAATACGGCACATATACCTATACACTGTGTTTCCAATACATTCAAAAAAGTTATGTGACAAAAAGGTTACAGTCAGATAATTTTTCAAAATTGGGGGGGGGGGGGAAGTGAGGAAGAAAGAAGTGGGGAAAGGGTTTTCACAAAACATTTTAGCAAAACTATGAATCTTTTGGCAAAAAGCAATGACTTCATGAATTGTAACATAACCCTGTAATATATAAACACCCCAAGGTACTACTTTTTATAAGAAATTAAAATCAGGACCATTTGAAACTTTATTTTTTTCTACATATATATAAATATTCCCTGTTCTTAATTTAGTTCAGTAGTCTGCTACGTATGGTGGAAAAAAAAAAAAAATCCAGATATTACCAGCAGCCTTAAAATTTGATCCAACATTTTAGCAGCAATTACTATGCCCATGACACCTAACCAAGCTTAACAATCCATAGCAGCAACCAAGCTACAGATGCTTCTCATCTTGAGAATGTTAAAACCAGGATAAAAGATTACAGAACTTATTCATTTTCTTTAAAGCAGTCTGGCAATGAATTGAAGTGACTCAAAACTAGTTTTGGAGTTGGTTTAAACGTGAAGAACACACAGCGATTATACATCTATAACTGGCTCTTCTGTACCCATTCAGAATCCCTGTGCTGGAGACTGACATCTTCTAAGATACTGAGCTTGGGCCCTTAACCTAAGTAACCAAAACATCATATATTTTGACTGGTGAGCAACTGGCTGACTCTAAAAGGACTACTTAAGACAAAAGACATCAGCACATCATAACCTGAGCATATCAAGTACACTGGATATCTAGATTCAGTACGTCCTTTGGCGATGTGAGTTTCTTAAAGCAGCAGTAACTTTGTGAAACCAAAAGATTTAGATGAATTTTAAAAAATGCATATGAATCTGATAAGAACAACTATGTTTTGAAAAATGTTTCGAAAATAATTCAGAGGAAGAAGGACTATTCAATCCAGTCTTGCAATCACTACAAGGTCGTCTTCTGCTCTCAAGCATAACAAAAACATTTGAAATTGAGTACTAGATTAGATTAACCTAGTAGTTTTACTCCATTCTTTAGATAAATACATCCTGATTATTAGTATTTTAGTGTTTGTTTCTGTTAAGAAAGATAATCAGACTATCTGAAGGCCTCACTTTCTGCAAGCCAACAGAGATTTCCACTAAAACTTCATATAAGGATTCCCTAATCATTCACATTAAAGGGAAAAATATCATTTTTAATGTGTATCCCAACCAGTTGCCTATGCTTATATATCAAAAATTAAGACCCAACCTTCAGTTAATCTAACTGCAAAATCTCTCAATGCCTTGCAAATTCTCTCAATGACATTTGAAAAGACTGGACTTCAAGTGCATGCTGAGCAATCTTCCAAAATTTGGGCTAAGATAGCTCCATAGCAAATACCAACACAACTAAAGGGACTGAGCAGTTTAGCTCCATAGTGAATACCAACACAACTAAAGGGACTGAGCAGTTTTGAAAGTTTTAACTGTGTCATTTCTGCAAGATTACAATTCCTCCTTCAGTTTTCAACTGCATCTATATTTAAATCCACTTACTATTTAACAGCTTGCCTTCATACGTTTTTAAGTTTTCACAAAACTTATGCAAGACTATTCCAACAAGCAATACAGTATTCTCTGTACAAGAATTTGGTAGGAACCTGAAAAGATACAGGTACATTTTAAAGTGACCATAACATCTTTACTATTGCATTTTCTTCTTTTATTGTCAGCAGTGACAAAACAGCTTAACATATTCCCACTGTGTATAGTAGCGATGCTTAGGGTGAATGCACCATGAACACAGCGTTGAGTCAAACCTTGCACATCTGCTAAATACCTACGCTGGAAGTAACAAAGTAGCGCTCTATTCTGCCACTCTCACTAATGAGGTAAATTCTTTTGTGTATTGATTTTAATTAGATCACTTGTGGAAAAAAGTCCTACATAGCATGATTAAGGGCAGCAATATAGCCCTGGGTAAGGACCAGGCCTACTTTAAAGTCTAACATATTACACAAATTGGTAGTATCATAAAATCTAATTTTACATACATGTACGAATGCATGCTTTACTAGGGGATTTTTTTGTTTTGTTTCAATTTTAGTGGTCTGCTTGAAAGTTTAAAAGACTTTACAGTGAATATGTTACACTGAATCCTACTGCAAAAAAATTATGATAAATATTAACATAGGACAAACCATTGAAATAATAATAAGAGACCAGAATATGGTGTCAAAAGAATTCATAATAATATTTACAGCTGTGGAGTTTATAAGAGTGCTTGTAGCTGGGAGGAATGCAATGATACATACAATAGGATGCAAGTCATCTGCACTGAATATAAAAATTAGACCTTCATTTCACTAATGTGTTCAGATGAATGCCTGAAATTGCAACTTTTCTGACTGTGTAATCATTATATACACATATTATGCTACACTGCCTTTAAAAGGATATGAGCTGTATCAGTGTAAATTAGTGAAAGGACATATCATCAGGGATCAGTTCTATACATTAGCATCTCTAAGCATTTCTAAAGCACTTACCACACCTTAAATAGATTTACATCTATGCAGTAAAAATTATTTGGTTTGATAAATATCAAACACCTTTTTATGTCATTCTGACTTTTTTTGTCCTCAAATGAATTATTTCTTCATTCTATTCTACAGGGCTCTAATCATTCAACTTTGTAGGTGTACTTCAAAAGCTTTCCTTAAGAATCTTACATTTGATTTCTGGGAAGTATTTTCTCGTTAACATCTAACATATGTACCCTGTAGGCATGATTCACACAAGTCTCTGGAATTCTAAGGAAATGATGATCAGTCACGGAAATGTGTAAAGATTCAAGAACTCTGGCAATTTTCACTTCAAATGTTGTCAGCGAGTTACTATTATAAAAGCACTTTTCTCACTGTATCACTGAAAAAAAATCCTTTATACTGTGTAGCTATGAGAAAAGTTGCACATTTAATGAACTCTTCCACCTGAAGGTATATTTCCTCAAAGTTGATAACTGAATCAGTTACATTCAGAGAAATGCTAATTATAGATAAGAGATGCTCAGAATGGCCTGGATAAAGTTTATACCTTGATGCAGAAAGCAGGCTGGAGGAGGTAACAGCAAGCCAATCAGGAGCCAAAACACACAGTTAAGTGTTCTTGGTTCTCATTAACCATGGAAATAGCATTCCAACAATAGTCTAAACATCAACAAAATATTTTTTCTTTAGCAGCATCCTTGGAAAGGCCAACACACGTGCCCCAAAATAATGCATATATTTAAGTGATTGATTGGTTATTTTTCAAAAGTTGAAAACTGGCCCTTCAATCACTAAAGAGCCGGTAAAAATTAAAAGTAATGAGCTGATTTCAATAAAAATTTATGAGACTGGTTTCATGCTGGCAAAGTGGGTCCTGCAGGCAGTACCCCTCCACCTGCCTGCCAGAAAAAGAAAAATCCTCTATTTCGAAATATTTAAAAATCTTTTAACGAGGTATTAAAAGCACAACTACAGCAGTACAAGTAAGCTGGAAGGATTCTGTCTGATATTTCCAGTAACGATTTTTTACAATACTAAATAACTTTTCATTAAACCAAAAATAATATTTTTCAGCAGTAATTGCTATGGATAGAAAATCCTCTTGAAGATGTATTAACAACATTCACAACGAGTGATGTCCCAGTATCAACCAAATCCCCCCAAACTGTTTTTATTATACCGTAATGTAAGTACTTTACCAGAGGAAAAAACAAAGCACAAAACCTAAGACGAAGAACCCAGTTCACACAGAGAGAAGAAAGAATATTTGCTCATTTTGCTAGCAATTTGGCAAAGGGCAGTCTGGAGAACGGTGGCAGCTTTGGCTTGGCCTCTGATAAACCAGTTGCAATATTCATAAACGTTCTGAACTGTTACACACAAAATATCTGATTCACAAACAGACTACCATCCAAGAACATAAGAAACGAAACAAAGCAATAGAAGAGAGAAAAACACATGCACATAACATGGAGACAATGTATGCACACACTTTAAACTGGTGTTTGCATTTTAGATTTAAAGATCACATGAAATATTACGTTGTGGGAATTATCATACAAAAAGCGACCTGAACACAGCAAACCTAATTTCTGCATTTGTTTACCTAAGACACTTGTAGTAAAAGAAAAAATAGCCCTCAAACTTTTGGGTTTTGAAGTTATATTATGACAAATAACAAGTATATAGTAGTAGGAACTACGTACCCTTATTAGCCTAACCGTGTGCGTCAGGAATGCCATTGAACAATGATTAACCAGTTCAAGCAGCCAGGGGCTGGACTTCACCATAATGGAGAACAACAAGGAGACAAGATAACTTCTGTCCTCTGGATAATCTCCACACCTCAAGAGGTGGGCAGGGAGGAAGGGATGTCTACAAGGTTGACAGATGACGTACTCCTGACAGGAGGAACTTGGAGGCCATTTTAAAGAGCTAGTGGTACTGAAGAAACTGATCTTAGTATGTCTCTGATCTATCTTCCCTCCTCCCACAACAATCCAAACTACGGATTTCCTCCAGTAATCATGAATGTAAAATATTTGTAGCAGGTGTCAAAATATCAAAACTATCACAACTTCAAAAACTATCACACAAATATTTGATGAGATTGATACTTCTTTTTCAAACTGGCTTTATATAACCCCTACCATTAAGGCAGATACCAATGCATGACTGGAAAAGGGATGTTTCACTAGTATTGGTATTATGTGTGAGAGCACTAAAATATTTATATAGGTTTTGAAAAAAAAAAAATTAAGCATTCTTGCTATTCTATAAAACAAGGGTGAGTTTTTTCCTCCACTCTTTACACATGCAAATACATTCATGTAGAATACACAATTCCTTTCACAATAACAAAAGACAGACCAAATCTACTTCATGATAACTTGTTGACTTAAAGCATGAGCAAGATAAGAATAAGTGAGATTATGGAAAAACTCCTTCACAAATTTGTGGTGCACATGAATACACTGTTACTAAGCAAAGTGGTAGAGAAGGGGAATATTCTCACAATAATGCACTTGCATTTCCAAAAATTACTTTAGATAGGTATATAAATGAAAACACACGAATGTTTTAGAGGGCTGATGGTATCAAATGTCCTTTAAAACTTGCACTGTAAATCACAGAATGACATGGAAACCTAAGTACTACTTTAAAATGCAAAAAAAGACGCATAATGTGAAACTGCAGTAGGATAGATACAATTTATACTCATGTCCTTGCAGAAGTAATACACATTAAAAATTTGCCTATTGGACCTTGACATCTTAGCTCTTCACATAACAACCATGTTACCAATAAACACAGAAGCTATTCTCAAAGTAACTTGTGCATTAGAAATGTTCGTCAACATTTTCCTCATTCATTTTTCTATAGAGTTTTGATTTTTTCTAAAATCAGAATCAAGCTTTCAAAGCACAGAATGTTGCAAGTGGATTAACTGAACTCATGCTCATTTGTGTTCCCAGTAGGGAATGCAGTAAAAGATGGATTAAACTAACTGAGAGGTAATTTGCAATTGAGATTTCTGGTCTTCAACATCTTCTGCCTTTGGATTTTTATGTCCATGTACAATCAAAGACACTGCATTGGTTAGAGGACTTGGGGAACTCCTGACTACCAGGCTCTGATAACCTGGCTATAAGTTAAGTTTGTCTTTCTTCTGCAAGATAAAGTAAGTCTTTGAACATGTTTAAGCCACGTATCTTGAAATATATATTCACATATACAAAAAAAATTCAGAAAAATATTCAGAAATATTTTTATGTGAAGTAAAATAAAACTCGATCTCCCTCAATACTGAATCTATTTCTTTTAAAAGGGGACTTCAGTATTACACTGTTTTTCTTCTGTACTGCTGTTGACACTCTCAGAACCATCTTCAAAGCACGGTATGCTTTTGTGTGGTGTAAAACCAGTATGCTTCCAATTTTGCCATCAATCATCTTTAATAGCATATGCTATTAATGTAATTTTGTTATTGAAGATTCCCAGATCTATTCAGTGGATTGCACAAGACAATTACGTTTTTTGTTACATGCATGCAGGCGCCTTTTTAAATTAGAGCAATTAAACATGGTCATTATAAATGGTAGATTATTAAAACAAAATCATCAAGTGTCAATATGACATTCTATGATTTAAAATAAAATGGCAACAGAATGAAGTGAGATGCATTTTAATTATTTCATTTCAAAAGTGTATATGAAAGATCTGCTTTATGAAAGCTTTTTGATGTTGGGAGTTGTCACCCATACCTTTTACTATGCAATGGCTGGCTTTACAAGTATTTCCTAACATCTTAAAAATCTGCTGGGAACTTTTTCCAACATCAGGAAGTCTCTATCCACATAAATAAATAAATAACAATATACATGCCCCCTTAAAGGATGTCTGAAAGGGTCTGGATTTATTTCATCTAGTTCACTTATCTAAACAACTTTTATATATATGTTGTATAATAGTGAAAACTGTTGATAGTTTTATTCAAATTGAGGATGCAGAAACCTTACAGAAAAAAAATAGTCCTGTGTATCTATCCTCCAATATCAGAATTTTTCATTGCAAATGGGTGATTAAAGTGCACTTTAGTGATGCAAAAAAGTAGTTTCTTAATACTTTCAATTTTCTATTTCATGCACAAGACAGACGTATTTCCATAAAGCTGCAGTTTATATTTTACATGCCCTTCCCCCCCTGCCCCACTGCTGTTGAATCACATCAATATATTATGGCTCTAGATCAGAAGCTGAAGTTTCAGCTTCTTTCATATCCTGCCACCATGTTCCAGAAGGCAAAAGATTTCACACCTCAAAACTCCACAGCCAAAGTTAGATATCAAGCCAAAGCTTGATAATTGGTGCGTAAGGTAGGTGGTGAGAGTCTCCTTTTAGAGGGAATATGCATGTATTGCACAGGTGAAATGATGTTCACTAGAAAACTAAATAGGAATAGCTGTTCTCCAGAACATGCAGAATCTGACAGTATCAGGTGAATGTCTGAAGTCCATTACCATTCTTCTTGGCTTTCAGGCTTGACATTTAAAATATTTATTTTGTGGTATCCCCTCTAATTCATAATTAAAAACTTCAAGGAATTCTCTAGGACATTTTGCTGGTCAGACGAGAAACAGTATGTTTCAGGCAACACACAACAAAAAGCAAGACAGGGGTTGTAGGGGAAAGAATTTATAAACTCCAGTGTTATTCACTAACACAGATTATGATTTTTTCCCCTGTTCCAATAATTTACCTAAATGCATCATATTGACCATCAGGAAGTGGGTAAAATACCTTTTAGGTATTCACAGTTTGGTTTTGGTCAAGAGGAACTTAAAACAAACAAAAAACAAACAAACATACATAAAAATACCACACCAGAAAATCCATGGAAGTCTGGTTAGGGAATACAGACTGATTTTTTTTGCTGCACTCTCTTTTCATTCACTTATCACACAACTAAAAGACCATCATTAAGGTGCATGCAGTGTTCTTTAGTGGTCTGGATCATTAGCAACATCACCCCTGGACTGATATCCATCCTACACAGACAAGGATGTGGAGCTATACTGTGTTCTCTCAAGCAGCAAAGAGCCACTACAGAAAGCTTCTACAAAGTTGGTTACATAGGTCAGAGCCGTAGTTGCTTCCTCTTTTCTTTTCTATTTTCTTTTTTTTTTTTTTTTGAGATTTATTGTTTTATTGTTGCTTATGACCTCAGCTTAACTCATAGATACAAAATAAATCCAGAGAAACAGAGTTCTCCAATTAGAGCCATCAATAATGGATGAGAGAATGATGAGATACTTGATTTTCCCTAGGCATCATTGGTTCTTAAAAATATCTAATTCTACCCTGAAAATAAGAAAGGCATAAAACTATATACCTATGACGTGCACGAATATGTATCACTGCTGTGAATAAAAGGAAATGGACATAGTAAATAATTAAAAAACAGTACCAAAATTTCTACAAGTCTGATGCTAAAGACAAAACAAATTTAAGATACAGGCTTAATCATGATATTTTGCCATCAGCACATTCTTTTGAAAATATTTTACTTGAAATCTGACAACTATTTTATTCCGATACTGTGGGATACCGTTTGTGTACACTATATAGAAAAATTAGTTATTTAATTAGGATATGTGGTCAATTTGCAGGTACAAGTGATAGTTTTACTAACCTTATTAAAATGCAAAAAGTTTTGACACAAATACAGTAACATCTATTTAGTCAACATTAAAAAATTTCTACATCTTTGTATACCAATGAAAATGCAACAGATTAAGCTTATTTTTGCCATAAGCAGCTAAACAGCTATATTATTTTGACAGGCAACTTCTTCCTCTGCCTTCTTTTCTCTTGCTATAACTATTTTTTCCCTGTTCCCTTTGCAATATCAAAAGCACTCATTCAGGAAAGAACTTAAGCGTATGCCAAATGTATGGCACACATAATAAGTCTTATCGATTGAAATTAATTTTGGTACCAAAGTTGATAAGTTAATATGCATTATGGACAGTACACCATCCTTTCAGTCTTACTATAACTGTAGTTGATGAGTGTCAGAAAGAATCCTAAACTCACTGAGTGTTCTTCCTTCCATGTCCTAGCTGACAGCAAGGAATCTGAATAGATGCACCTGGATCATCTCCAGATCTGAGGAAGTTTGAGATATAAGCAAAAATAAAAAATACAAAATTTGATAGCTTTTTAGGCCCAGATGTCATGAAATACAATGAAACATCTGCACATTTTGACATTTCACAACTATCCTCCAAACTAAGAAAGACCTATCAAAACTGCTTAGAGCATGGTACAGAATGTTAAGTATAGCATCTCTCCCTCACAATTCAAAACTTAAGGCTGTATCCTGTAAACACTAAAATACGGTTTAAAGGAAGTTATTTGCAGCTATAGTGCTTTGTTACTAAAGTGCAGCAGAAAAGAAAAGAGTTGTTTCTAACCAAGCTAAGTTCAACATGCAGACATTAGAAGAAGTCTGGTAGGATTTGCAGTTTGGGTCTTTTTTTAAAAAAAAATCATATTTTGCTTTAGGGAGGAATATCTTCTACAGAATGTCCATCTTACATACATACATATATATATATATGCACACACACACATATGAAATACTGCCAACAGACTTTGTGTAAAATAATTGGCCATACCTCAAGCAGTCTCCTACTAAGTGAAGATCTATATACTAAGAAAACCATAACACAACGAATGAAGTGTTTAACATGCCACTGAATACGGATAAGAGAGGATGGATAAGACAGAACTCTTAAGAGCACTCAAACAAGTGCTAGCTCTGTTTACCAAGAACAGTAGTTAATAGTAATAGATACTCCCACCTCTGCCATGTGGCTGATACGCACAACTTTCCCGGGGTTGATATAAGCATTTCCTTCTCCCACCTTGGTTTCCACCCCTCACCCCAAAGGCAGTCAATAAGACCTGAGGAATCCCCCTTACTGTATGTTTTTGTGTTTCACCACTGATACTTGAACCATAATCCTATAATCAAGACAAGCAAGGCTAAAGGTATCACTGTATCAACATCCTTAGTGGCAAATACCATTGCCTTTACTTCACTTTCATCACACCTGCTTTTTCCTCAGGTAATAAAGTGAATACATGTTCAGGGCTAGCACAGAATTCTTCAAGGACTGACAGTTACCAGGAATATTTCTGAGCAGTTTTTCTCAGGTCTGCTTTGGTTTATGTTCAGCAAAAAACTGAGCTGCCTAACAGAACCAAACCTATATACAAAACTATATTCTAAAAAGAAGTTGTCCAGAGCATCTCCCCCCCTTCCTTTTTTTTTTTTTTTTTTTTAAATAAGGGATTTGTCTCTCAAAATACAGACATGCTAGAGAGCATATAAATATGGCTACATATACTCCAAAATCACACATTTTACAGAACTTACTATGACTCACTGCCACATTTTTCTATATCACTTCCTTGAGGTGACTTCTTAGGAAGAAAAAAATACATGGCTAATAAAGTTTTACAATAGCTTAAAAAATAAAAACAAAAACCCTAAACAACCACTTTGTAAAGAACAAAATGAAACATGAAACATTAGACTTTCATCCTCTCAGTGTTAAAGAACTAAGTGTATTGCTGTCTTGTCTCTCAGGCCAGCGTGATTGTTTATTTGAAGAAAGTGAATAAGGAGCAGAGGAAGAGTTCAGTGAAGGGGCAGAGAAGGAAATCCTCCCTGGGAAAGTGGTGAGCTCTAGAAGTGCTTTTAGCTGTAAAAAACAGGAGTATTTGAAGATTCATAACCATGTGGAGAACACAAAGTAGTTCTAGCTGGCATGACCTATATGGACAAGCAACAGCAGGAGTAAATCTATGTGAGATATCAAAAAGGGTGAGAAGAAGTGGCCCTTCCATCCAAGTACCTCTATGCATTTGGGAGTTATTAATAGTCTGGACATAACTGAATATGTTGTGGTATGTGTTAGTAAGTAGTGCTGAATCCATTTTACAGATGGATGATGTCGACTACACCTGACCTTATTAGTAGCAACCCTAATACAGACTTATATCTACCTGTCACTCTAGATCACCAATCCTATTTTCAGAACACAAATTTATCAGAGGAAAATATTCTGTACAATTAGCTTTTCTGCATTGCTTATCTTGAGACATCAAGCAAGTGAAACAAAAAACAAAACAAAACAAAAGGATGGAATCTATCACCTGTATTAATGGATGTTCCAGATCAATTAACTAATATATTTTCTTAATGACAAATCAATGTCAAAAATGGGAAAGCACAGAGAATCTTAAGTTCTTTCATTAAAGTCTTTCGTTGTTAAACAAGGTTGTACAGACTGCCAGTTTTTGCATTATTTATTGCTTGTGAATACTACTAGATTCTGTTGTGGTTTACAGTACAAAATAGACATCAGGTAATTCTTTCTTCTTCACATGCACTTGGCACTGTACAAACATGCAAAGAGAAGGTCCCCTCCCTGTGAAGGCTTTTAAACTTCAAGGATGACAGGTGGGCTACTGTGGATAATAGAGCAAAAGGTAACAGGACAACTGTGCTCATCATTAAAATTATTCTCAACACATCATTTCCATTCCATGGTTTTATTTAGGTGGACAGGGACATAAATACCTATTTTCCTTCCAGTGCAGCTAGTTGAAATGTGTCTTCCCTACTGTCTGTATCTTCCATTTCATTTCCAGCTGAGGAATGTACCTTCAAATTGTCCCTCAATCTCATAATGGAAGCAGAAGTTTCAAGCCCTTCCTTTTTTCTACAGGTGAGAGAAAAATTGAACAACCTAATGATTAATGGAGATTTTTGTGAGAAATACAACAGAAGAGCAAGGAAAGAGGAATTAGGAGAAAAGACGTGTGTTTTTTGACAAGCAGGTTTGCATCAAGGCTAGCCATCACCATTTCCTAACAGAGGCAGGGATGACAACCATACAAGAGACTGTAAAAAAAGAAAATCTTAAGGGACCCTTCAAAGGGAAAAAAAGTAACTTCTGTTGGACACAACAGATATTGGTGAGCAAGCATAGTTAAACAGATGAACTGGCAAACATACAATTGAGGTTATGAGCTGGAAAAAAATATTTATAGCAGTATTTTGAATGACTTGAAGGAGGGCAAGTTGTGATTTACCAAAGGCAGACAGGAGGAGATTGTCTGGTCAACACGTACCATTAGAGGCCATAGGATTCAGGTGCATGTGGGTATGTGCATATGTATGCATGTATGTATATATATGTATTTATAAAAGGTATCTAAAAAAAAAACTTACCACACAACAACTACAATGGAGACCTACTGAACTGATCAATGGGTTCAAACAGCGGTAGGGCAGACGGTATAACCACTGGAAGATTAAGCATCAAAACAGCACATTTTGAAAGAAATTGCTAATATGAAACACAAAAACCTCACTGAAGCTTTCAAAAAGATGTGAACTCCCACAGTTACATTTCCAGAGAGACTGTTTTTGTCCATCTAAAAATATATCCACAATAATGTCATAAATAAAAAAGCAACTTAATGTTATATCTTACTGTATATTCTGCATTTTATTTGTATTTAGATTTAAATAGTTAAAGCTTACTTACCAAGTAATATAGGAAACAACACAAAAAATGAAGTAATATAGATTGACTATAACGATACTCAATCATGTACTATCATCAAATTGAATAGGTTTGCAGTTTGAAAAAGAATACTCAGAATCCTAACAGAATACGTGAGGGAATGGTTAGTATATGGATGACTTTTTAAAGGAATCTCAAAAAAAGAAAAAAAAGGCTTCTTTGTTTTGATTTTTTTAAAACTTCTGTGTAAAAATTGGACCTTTAATACCAGTTAAGAGAGAACACACGATTACAGAGTGATCTTTAATGCCAAAACACGCCATTATATTGCAAACCTGATTTCTGTTTAAGTGCTGAGTAAAGGTTAAAACACTGACTTTTTTTTTTTTTTTTTTTTTTTTTTTTGAGACTTGCAAGGAGCAGCATGTCCATCCACAAGGGGCTATGCTAGGGTTACCAAGCTAATTTAACTTGTGACCTGAGCCAGGCTTTTGAACCCATGCCTCCAGAGGTGAAGAACCTGGGTATTAAGCTTGATTCATTTAAAACCACCCTACCAACATAATGAATGTTTTTAATAAGATCTACAACACTACTGGGAAAAAAAGCACGAGAAAAGTCCAAGTGCTCCTTTAATGTTTAAAACTTGATTAAATATTTACAGTAGCATAAAACTGAAGGGGTAGGGGAAGCTCCTCCCTGACTTGATTACAACAAATAGTATTGTAGCTTGTGAAAACTAAATTTTTTTTACCATTATTAGAAACAAATACAAGATATAAATACACAGATACAAAATCACTTGTCATGTTTAACCTGTGGGCATGTGTGTGTGCATGAGCATGTTTGTCTATAAATCCATGATTCCACTCACTTATCAAGGAAGAAACAGGACTGGAAAAACACTCGCATTTACTAAAAACACTACTACCATTTTAAAGACTGTGAGGCATTTGAGACATAACACTTAGCTTTTTTCCACTCTCCTTATATTTGTTCAAGAATATTAAGACCTATTTTGGACATGTATCTACTGAGCAGTAATTTTCATTTTTGCATTGCATTTTCAGACTTCACATACGGTTCCTCATGGTAATGACAGCAAGTCCCTTGACACAAGCCTTCCCCTCCCCCCCCCCCATCTGAGCCTTTATAGATAGCCCATATGGTAGCTCTCAAATAACTTTAGTAAAAGTTCCAGAAGACCATGCAGGTTTAAGTCCTTATCTCCATGGCCTTAGGAAGAAAATCTTTCCATGGAAGTCCATGGACCTGAGGGCAGAATTTTGGTTCTAAAAAGATTTCCTATAATGAAAAAGTGGACTGAACAATTAAATGTCCTAGTCAAGAACAGAGTTAATGTAAGAGCTTGTTATGCGTTAAGAAGTTTATGGTCTCACTATGCAAGAGAGAAGATAATGAAAGGAAAGATCAACAAATTTTATAAGTACAGAACTGAGACAGAAAGAGAAAGTGATTTGGCCAAATTCACACCATAAGCCAGTGTCATTCCCTGCAAATGAAGCATCTAATCAAACATCTTGACCAAAGTGTCAAACATCTGGCAAAGTTTTGAAACTACAAAAACCTTAAAGAAAAAAAAATCCCTCAGGAATGGATTACTGTACTAGTTGTAACTAAGTACCGGTGAGCAAAACAAAAAGAAGCGGCTAGCTCTTTGCAAATGAAACCACTCTTAATTACAACAAAACAATTTGGTTTTATTTTTGTCAACAGCATCTGGCATCCCTGGGGAGTTAGCTCTTTAAAATGACTGCCCATTGGAGCTGTTACGAAGCTAATTATTACCTTGAATCAATTTGGAAAACCGCATATTTCCAAGTATTCATATAGTTATATATCCCCCAAAGCCTATTCCAGTATTGACAATACAGCAAGAACCCAGGAAATCCTGAGAACACAGAAAACAGAAATCCCAGCTACCATGCTCCAAGTCACTCCTCGGGGAAAAGGCAGAGAGGCTGATACTTCCTTCACCCACCAAATCAGTCTCTGGAAAACCAAAGTTTTCCCATTTTTGTTCAAAAGTACATGGAAAGTAGTATGTTTCCATAGAACAAAAATCAGCCAGTGAAGCTACTGCTTCCAGCCAGTGGTACTCATATTAATTAAAATCAGAGTTAAGGACACAAAAGTATAACCTATTTCTTAATTGTATGACTTACAAAACCAGAAGCAAGCAATGTGACTTACTAACCAGAGTAAACCACCAAGTCTAGGAGGTGAAGACCCCCAATCTAAGTCCAGCTGTCATTTTGTGCAAGTTGCTAACTTCCTTGTGCCTCAAGCTTCCCAGATATACAGTTAGGCAAAAATAAATTTTCAATGAAAAACAGATGCTCTGTCAAAAAGGTGAGCGCTTGCAGACACATAAATAAATAGTCTAAATTTCACTACCCAAAATACTTCTGCATCTCCTTTAAAGCAATAATTACAGTATTTTGGTTTAGTTTTAGAATTTTTGGTTTAGTTTTAGAATTTTTGGTTTAGTTTTAGAATTTTTGGTTTAGTTTTAGAATTTTTGGTTTAGTTTTAGAATTTTTGGTTTAGTTTTAGAATTCCCATAAAGAAAGATATCATTGCTAGCCATCTTTCTTAGAGATATATAGATAGACAGACAGATAGATAAGGCACTGTAAGACAAGCAAACTGTTCTTCATGAATTACACTACTCTGCCGTAGTCTTCAGCTTTACGTACTTGGTTACAAATTACCATCTGTACTATGTATGTTAATAGCTAGATGATACTATTCATACATAGAAGCAACCACATTCCATCTGCCATGCAGTTAGGCCACACATAACTCAATCCCACCTTTAGACAAAACAACTGCTGTTTACTCACGGACCGACAATGAAATTAAATGATTGATGTCATGTGCAGCCACCATCTAACATTCAACCAAATGTGCATTTAGCATTTAGTCTTCACCTGTTCCAAGCATAAAACAAAATGAGCTTTTTTAGCAGTAATTATTTGTAGAGAAAGTCTGACACTTCAGCCAAAGCTCAGCACAGAAGTGACTTCAAGTAACCACCAAAGGAAATTTGCCCCTCAACCCCACCCACTCATTTTGCACTCTATTTCTAGTTGTGTGTTTGGCAGGTATATTACATTTCCTAAAAGCTTGCCTACTGCACATGCAGCTATGTTAAAGTATTCATAGCATTACTTGAAAATATTTGAAATATATTAGAGTATGATAAACTCACATTTGCAAGTAATAGAGATTCAAATATTAAAATAAAAGCATACTTTATAATTATGAGAAGTCTGATATTGATACAAACATTCAACTGCAGGAATCAAATAAAGTCCCTCTAAGGTTACAATGCATTCTTGGAAAGCAATCAAAGGCCTCTTTTTCCATAAGTTTGTTATTTATAGAAAAGCATTTGATTGTTGCATTGAAGTGTGCACTCTATGTGTAAAAAGGTGTTTATGGGTTTTAGTACAGTATAGTTAATACCCAAGCAATACCTAGCCCTTTTATAATAGAGAACCCTTACTGAGAGGATATATATTGCACTTTTCATCAAGTGTACAGCATACAATTACATTTCCTGGTGGTCCATAATGTAAACCTCAGTTGAGTCAGCCTATAGCTTATATATTTGCTGTTGCACACACAACAGTTAAGAACAGTTAAATTTTTGTAGTCAGCTAAAACTAAAAAGTAATATTTGAGAGAAATATTAAGACATTATTTCAATATGACATATTCATATTCATATTTCAAATATGAAAACTCGCAGCATTATTTAAAAATCAAAACAACAATTTCTAGGAAACAAGGAAACAATATATTCTTATGCTAGTTATGGTTTGATAATCACACATTTTCCCGCAGAAAAAAGAGAAGGTGCAAAAACCGCACAAATTGTTCATACAAACAAAAATATAATCGACATTAAATACAAGTGCAAACAAATCTATCAAAACTTTTTATCCACAGCATAACTTTAAGCATTGGGCTGCACAGTCAACAGTATTTCAAAATGAGAGAAGAGGAAAAACAAAGACAAACCCTCCCCCCACACACATACGTGCTCACACACACACACACACACACAACAAAATAGAAATGCTCCAATTAAAATGAAATTCGAAGAAAGCATAAGCTGTTCCAAAACACCCCAAATCAAAAATTGAATCTCAATTCAGATTTCCCAATATGACTATAGATGAAGTTCCAGTGGTATAACATGTAAAACTTAACATTACACACAAGATTACAAAGCAAAGCGAATCTCAGGCTTTCACAGTTTGCACAGCTTCAATCTCAATACAGAATTTAAGTATGTATGCCTTTTTGTCTTTTTCAGAGAGTATAACAGCAAGGAAACAAAAAATAAAGTTATATGAAGTTGTGGGACTTGCAGTTCACAGAAAACTTCCTTTTGGGACTTACTGGAATTTTGCATGGGTACAGACTGAGGGAAAAAATCTCAGAAGTGCTAAGTCTGCTTAAAACATACACAAGCATAACTAAAAGTTAGTGAGTTGTGCAATAATTGTAATAGTAATAATTTTTTTAAAAAAATCAATTCCATCATGACCTACATCTTGCATAAATTGTTCTTTCTTGATGTTAACAAGTTTACGTGCAAAAAAGTGGGCATCTTTCACTTCATAGATTCAGTTCAGTCCACCATACTACAGCTGCAATTGAGCAAAATACCTATGTTATGTGTATCAGATGGAAAGTCCCTCTTCAACCTCCCAGAGTCAGAAACTCTGCGGCAGCGATTATGTCAGCACTGATCCCAAACTCAAACACTTTTGACAGCAGCAGTAAACTAGTTGAGGTGGCTACTGTGTCTTCCAGTTACCTCAGGTCACTGACCGAACAATCTTGAGGCAACTTTGGTCCAACAAAAAATACCATCTATATATACCCATAACACACAGCTCTTTGGGGATTATTATACATATTTAAGCACTTTATTTAACTCAGGCCTTCCACAGAAGCTTTAAATAAAAACCAAATAGATGAGAAAAAGAGTAGCAGATACAGTCCTAGGTATTCTCCTTCTGAAAAGTACCTTGGGACATTCAAAGCTAATTCATTGAATCAACTTCAGATGAAGTAGAGAAATTCCATAAGACTTAGGTTATATTTATGAAAAATTCTCACTAACTACACTACAAAAGAGTATCTGTACTGAAAGATGTTTAAAGATACTGGAAGAAGTGCAGTATTTATTTACATATGAACCTATACATATACACACACGTATATGAACACTTCTTTTACTATAAACCAAACTAAGCAAATGTAAAATACAGTAAAGTAATCAATATTTAGATGGACAGAGAACTAGAGAAAGTCAAAATGCAAATATAAATGGCCTCACAATCCAACAATTAAGTCAAAGTGAAATGGAGTTTTAACATGTAATTACAAGAAAGAACTGCAAAGTATATTATAAAGTCAAGTGTTTGCACAGAAATATATTTTGCTACAAAGCACAGTGGTAGTTCATTTGCATGTTCCTTTTTGTTAGCACACAAAAGAGTCAAACTGCTAAAATGAAGACAGCAAATTGTTTGAAAACCTCATTTTTAAGCAGAATAAACAGACATTTTATATGTTCCCAGTTTTCGCAAAGTCAATCCAGAGTACATCTTTCTGAAAAATCAGGCTAGATTAATTGTTAATTTAGATTACACAAACCTTCTCCTGATTTGAAACTAAGTCTTGAAAGATGCTGACTGCTCTAGTCTCAGTACTTAATTAACATTAAGCATACAAGCAGTTAAGCAGGTCATTTAAGTGTTTTCTGGATAAGAGCCAGAATTTTCAGCACCTTAGGGAATGAGCCCCAAAAGGGGGGGGTGGAGGGGGTGGGGAAACCAGTAGAAAAGCTCAGATTTACACAATTTAACAGATCTCCTTCTGCAAAACAGCAGTTGCTTAAGATGCTCTGTGATGGTAAAGAAACTCAAAAAGGGGATATATTCAAGGCTCAGTGATTTTTTCCTGTACAAAAGCAATGGAATTAACCGCAGCACAATTCTACCTGCCGACATTTTTAAATTAGGAGAGCCCCATGTTTAACATAAATTGTTGTGAGAGATATAGATACCTTTTTTCCTTGAGTTCCACTGCTGATCTCAAAATTTGTTTAGGACCATTATGAGTCATAATATTATGGTGGAACTTTCCATAATAACACAGGTAAGTGATATTAGCTTAATGACTGGATGGATTATTTGTTTGAATTTTATTTCATAACACCTACTCTTTTCCCTTTATCTCTGACAGCAGGTTTCATTCAGCCAAATAAAATGACAACTCTCCTCATTCCAACATTTTGTAAACTGTAGTGAAATGCGTGCATTCAGTGAGTTGAAGTTGAGGGGAATGGTAAGGTGCATAGGCACATTTGGAATGTGTGCCAAATCAATTTACCGATACTGAACTAGCCACATCCTTTAACACATCCCTGCTCCCCAGCTCCTGATAGGTGGTTTCAAATTAGTACACTATTGTTTATTTGAAGACAAATTTCAGCTAAGCATTTAATCAGATTGAACGATGCTGGGTTTAAGGAAGTCCTAAAATGCAGATAATACAAAATATGGTCAAGTAAAAGTTTGTAACTTGACCGGCAAAGTTATCTTCTAGGATTAATTCAATCATAAAATAAAACAGTGCATTTATATAGATCATTAAAAATTATGCTGTATTATGTGCAAATTTAACTTGGTTTATGACTGTTAACAAATTACCTTAACTACTCTTAAGCATTTTTTTGTAAAACATTGTTCTTGCAGAGAAACTTGGGACAAATGAATAAAGTGAAATCTGATAGAGTATGCATAATCCAATATGTTGATATTGTACACAGCTTAAGCCATGTCTTTGTACAAGAGAATATATTAAATCCCATCTGTTTTAACCGTTTTTAATGTTATAAATTAGGAAAACATCAAAAACGTCAGGAGATGGTGAACACTTATTTGTTGTCTTTCAGCTCTGTATTTATTAGACAAGTTTGTTATCAAACTATTCCTCCAAACATGAAAAGAACAGCAGGCCTTCTGGAAAACCAGATGGCTGCTGTGGTTTCAAAACATGTTCTGGAAGGGTTATATAGTTTACATTTTTTCTTTTTCATAAAGGATTGTGTGGGATGTGGCATGGTTCTCAGACACAAAACTCCTGCAAAAAAACCCAAGGGGTATGTGGGTGGGAGAGAGAGGGACTACTTGAGGATACAAAAAGAAAGCAGAATTATCCACGTCACTGAATCTAGGAGCCCTTCTCACAAGAAAAGAGAAACATTTTAGTAATAAAGGAAAAGAAAAGTTACCACTACAAAGAAAAAAATGCTTTCAGACTTCACAGTCTTAAGCATTTCACTGCCTTCCTCTGAAACAGAAGGTGGCCCTAGACACAAATTATATAGGGGAAGATAAAGAATACAGAAACATTAAAAGAAATACATTTGATGGGATGAATTACATACCTATCAAGAGGAAAAGAAAAAAGAAAAAAGGTCAGTCGATCAAACTGAGAATATATTCACATTCCAAAAGCAAGAAATGTTTGATAATGTTTGTGTAGTCATTAAATCAAAACACAGTAGGAGGAAGGCCCAAATATAAAAAGGACGCAAAGCCCAATTAAGGGAAGAAGTAGAAAATGCAAGAAGAAAAAAAATATATATGACTAATGTAGGTATTTTGTAATTTGACATTTGCCACTCCATTTTCTATCATAACCTCCTGTTTTGGAGCAGTGTGTTTTTTTTGTTTGGTTGGTTGGTTTTTTTAAAAAGTATTTCCTAGCACACTGTCTTCAAAGAGACAAAAGAGGCCACTGAGACCTTGGAAAGCCTCTGGGATTGAGATGGCCAGTCTTCCTGACCTCAAGTTTAAGCAGAGAAGCAGCAGTGAAGTAGTAAAATTTTGGAACCAGCGCCTTACAATTGCTGGCTGAGAACACCGACGGGTCATCATTCTCAGCCAGCAGCTGTAAGGTGCTGGTTCCAGAGCACCCATTCCAAGGTGGAATGAAGTGGACGCATGTGGCAGCCCAGCAGGCCTTGCTGGTTCTCTTTCACCTAGAGATTTGATTATTCACACACACACAGCCCAACACAAACTAGCTGCTAAGCACATGATATACCCCTGCTTATGCAGCCTGCTTTAAAGTTGCACATCACCCATTTGACCATCCCATCTGACCCTGATGAGAATTTATAGCAAGCCTGATGTTGGAGGTTACCGAGATTACAGAGCTGTGCTCTTTACTGAGGCATGTGGTGGAAGAATGAGAGACAATGAACATAAGTTAAAACAGAGGAGGTTCTGACTGGATATAAAGAAAACATTTTTCCCTGTGAGGACAGTCAAGAAGAGGAAGTCACTGAGAAGTGTTGTCCAGTCTCCATCCTTGGAGGTTTTCAAGACTCAGCTGGACAAAACCCTGAGCAACCTGGTCTGATCTTGTAGCCGACCCTTCTTTGAACAGGAGGCTGGACTAGAGACCCCTACGGTTCCTTCTAACCTGAATGACCCCTATGATTACTTGGAAACCACATAGGTTCCCAGGAAAACACTCGGTCTATTTTTGTGACTGACAGTTAAAAGACTGTCAGTGGACAGCTGACTGGACAGTAAATAAACGTGGATGAAACAGTTCTGATTAAAAGATGCCAAAAAGTACTAATTCGTTTCATTAGAACAGGAATATTTTGCAGATACTTTGACAATATGTTTAGCTAAGAGGTTTGCCAAGAAGCTGGCCAGAGGTGAGCAAGTCCCTAGGTTTAAATTCTTCCCAATCTGGTTCAGTAATAAGACCTTTTCCTATAGTAAGGCAAATAGAGTTTGGCTTCCCATATCTCAAAAGCGCTAATCCTTTACCTTCCCAAAAGATTAGTTTTAATATTTTGACTTTATTTTAATACAGAATACGAATAAATCTCAACACTTCCAAACCTGCTGAAAGAAACATTGTCTGAACAACAGTTTCAAAATTACTTTTAGAAGAAGAATCAAGTTTAACATTGATGATGAGACATGGAACAAACCTCCCCTCTCATCAATAATAGAGTAGCCAAAGCAGCAGCATTAGAAATAGGTAAAATGAAAGGGTTTTTCAAAAAACTCCAAAATTAAAATTTAGCTTTGTTCCAACTCTGTCTGAGACACTAAAGATTCAAAATTCTTTTCAAAAGCTATTTAGTTTAAGTCAATGAAAACACAGCATTTTAAAAATTAGTGGTAAAGTTTAGCAATGTTTTATTTTAGTATAAAAGATCAAAACTTACAAAACCATTTAAAAATAGCAATTCTTTTTATTTTAAGGACTTCTACATCTTTCCCCCCACCAAAATCAATCTTTTTCTTCCTTTGGTAAAATTAACAATTTCACCAAGCTTTATTATTTTTCTAACAATGAAATAAAACATAAGTCTTTTTTCCCATCTAGACTGTACTAGAAAGAAATACCTGATTAGCTGTAAGTCTGTCAGACATCCTACATTTTAGTTCTAATGCATTAAAATACAGGCATGCCCCACACGAGCAATCCACAAATGCATAGCAAATGTAGGACACTCAAGGACATGTGCACAATGGAGAGTTGAATGCCACACATGCCAGTGGACTTTTTTATAAGATTTTCAGACAGACAACAATCCAGTGAATGTAGTGAGAACTACTATTCCAGCCCTGTTTCTGGATGGCTCTGGATTTGGTCACTTCAAACACCATTAGTCCTGCCCAGACAAAAAGTTCTGGGTGGGCGAAAAAAAAACATTTGAGAGAACGCACAATAGTGCATTACCACTGGCAGAAAAGCATTTGGCTGATGTGTTTTGCAATATGACACAAATTCAGCTTATATGCACAAGGTATTACAACTAGTTGGAACAAATATAGGAAAAGTGAAGCTAGGTCCAAACTCACGATTTTTGATACTTAAGTTCATGATATAGGATCAATAATTTTGTCATGCTGACCAGATTCACCTGTTTGAAACTCAAAGCAGAACAATGTGGAAGAGTTACACGCAACCTTAATTCACATACCTCAAATATAAGAATCAGAATAACCAAACTAATCAGGTGTTTGCCACATACACAGGGAAGGCATGAAACAGTTAAAGTTTCTCTTCTTTCAAGAACATTTCAGTTTTTAGAAAGTATAGGAAAACCTAATAACCACAGGAATAACGTTTGTAGCAGAGCATGTAAGTTGCACGGACCTCAAGGAAAACCATTGTAGACGATCATCAAATCATAACAAACCACAATTAATGCTCTAGAAATGAACCGAATAATGCATTATTTCATAAATCCCACTTGAAGATTTAGCATAATGGACAAAGTTGTTCGATTGTTCTGACATCATATTTCAAGAAACACTGAGTAAACCTTAAATTCTGAATGAACACTGTATGCATATCTCACTTGAACAGTATTTAAACTAAACTAAACTAAAATCAGCTTGCATGGAGAATATCCACAGTGACAATGCTTTAAAATGAGTGATTCAAACACCTGCATTGTAAAAATTGGTATATTCCACTTATATATTTTAATCCGAGAAATCCATTTAAATCCAAAACAAAAAATGGTTTTAAAATTTGCCTTTTCCTCATCCCTTTTCCTCCTTTGTAAAGCTGTTATGTTTTAAAAGTATTTAATAACAGTTGGAAGGAAAATGATATAACACTTGCATTATAGCTTTGTATTTTAGTTTTCATCACTCATCACATTCACCCACAAATACTACTACATTTTCTTCGCTCAAAACATATCTTTTATTGATACTATGTCTGTGATAATGATGCAGGTGAATTTTATCATTCCTTTCACCCTACTAGTAATGAACAAATTCACTGCTTATTACTTTGGACTTGATCTCTAGCAAAACACTACTGGAACAAACAATTTGATTTGTCAACACCTTTACAAGGACTCCTCAATCAATGTCACAAATCCAAATTTAAACAGCAAAATACATTTGACTGCAAGACCCCAGACTGATTAGAGCTCCGAGTTCAGTGAATTGCACCAGACAGGACAGCAATCAGATTATTAACTCCACTTGAAAATACTCTCTGCTGCCTGGGATTAGCATGCATATTTTGATATAGATCGATAAGCAATCTCCTTTCTATAAGAAATGCCTGCAACATTCATTTGGCTGATCAAAGGTATATATCAGCTTGTTGTGACAGCTAGCTATTGTTTCCCTCTTTCTTTACAGGAGAGTCTCTATTTAGAAAAAAAAAAAAAAAAAAAAAAAAAAAAACAACCCACACCTCTGGCTCCCTTTCACCTAATAGTGGAAGTCAGAGAGTCACAAAATTCCATCTCCTTCTCAATATCCAAACACAATTAGTACAGAAAGGACTTTTGCCTTTTTTGAGGTAACTTCACTTATTCTCACTTGTTTTTTTCCTTCGAAGAAAATGTCAACATACTTTTCTCACCTTCCAAACCTTTTCATGGTATTATTCTCTCCTTTACCACAATTTAATTAGAAATAGAGTAAACTGAAATTTTGGGAGCCGTGTGTTGTAATTTGGATAAAATTTCAATATCAATGAAAATACTCTTGGCTTTGGATTAAAAATAAAAAGCCTCCTTTGAATGCTAAAGTTTTTGCACAACAATATATTTTTCCAGTTAACCCATCAGAGAAAAAGGCATGATTTTTTTTTTCTCCACAAGGTAATATGAACTCTTTATTCAGCTCTGGACTTTGTTGCATCTGCAGATGAGCCGCAAAACCGAAATCTATCTGCCAAACTTTTTTCAAGATAAAAGCACAGGCATTTCATCCCTCTTCTAATTACATATGAAATGAAGCATTATCTCATCTGAGCTTTTTATCTTTTTAATAAAAAGACATACTTTAAAAGAGACAAGCAGAGCTTGAGAAGCAAAGGAAACAGTCAAAAGTGAGATTTACACTAAGTAAGCTAGACATCATGCCTCAAGAATGATGCCACTGGAAAGCTGATGCATAGTTTTGATGTTCTGAGAGGAGCTATTCTATCAGACCAACAAACACCTTGATTCTTATCCTGTCCCCTTTCTCCATGCTGTGGCAATCCCGTCACATTTAAGAATGAGAGTCTGTTTTCTAAATCTGGGCCAGTACATATCATTTTTGTACATTATGTTTATCGGTGTAAACTTAAGTCTCAAACAATTTTCCCAAAACTTTGACTTAGAATACTGCTTTTTTCATAGAAGAAGAGAGATTGTTTTTAAGATCCTCTATATAAAAAAAACTTCTTCACCATACTGAATCTTCAAGGAAAACCCTGAGCTAATTGTGTTATTTCTTACAGTTAAGCAATAAAATAGGATTAGAAATCTCAGTATCTTTTTAACGCTGTGAGTATATATATTGTTTGATGTACACAATGAGAAGTCTGGGTTTACCAGGACAACAGTCAAATTTATTAATTCATATAGGGTGATTTCATCTATGCATGTTTAACTGGAGTACACTACATTAACCAAGTCAACAGAATATACCATATTCTAGACCTTGTTAGGTTTTTGCCACCCATTTCCACACATTAGTAATTTTTGGTACCTTAAGACATCAGTGAAAAGTGCTATAAGTAATGCATCATCTGTTTTGTTATTTCTAATTACTGTATTTATTCAAAATGGATTAACTGTAACCTAGAAAAGACAGTAGGGGTATTATGGATATTCCTTTTACAATGGAATAATGAAAGATCATATTTTACATGGCAGCAATAAATTTTATCCATTAAAAACAAAGTATTGAGTATTTTCTTTAAAATATTTCTGTAACTAGCAGCATTTTAAAAATCGTATCTATAATCACGAAGTATTTTGTTATGAAAGATGAAGCATTTCCTCATTTCAGCTCCAATGAAGTGAACTGCATACAGTCACGTATAACATAAGAGGGGTGGGGTTTTTTTAGCTGACTGGTTTCTTTGCATTACAAATTTCAAAAGATTTTTTTTAATAGTATAAAGAGGGATGAGGGGAAAGGAAAGGAATCCTACAAACACCCAGCAGCAAGTCCTAATTGTTTTCCCAGGAGAATGGTTTCTTTTTTTGCAAAATAATCCTTTCAGTTACATAAGATAAATATCCATTTCCCCTTGCACATTACATCAGTGAATCAAATAGAAAATTTGGTATGCTGATATTACCTGGCAAGACTAGTCTTCTTTTTATTAAATGAAAGGTTAAATTTAAAATGATTATCCAGATTATTGAAATGCTAAGAGGATCAATGGGTTTAATAATATTCTTAATGCAGAACCAAATAGTTGGTTATTCTTGCTGAAACTAGTGGAAAGAACTGGTACTGCCTCGTTACCTTTCACAAAACCAAGTTGTTAAAATTGATACAGCAGTTTGTTTTCCTTTGATGGTTCTTCAGCAACTACCACTCTACAGCTAGTTAGCTGTAGACACTAGTTTCATATTTGATTAAGAAATTCTTAGATGAAAAACAAAGGATTTCAAGACACAGATCCTAAATCTTTAAGCTTCTTAACATGCTCATGATTTCTTTAATGTCGTAAAACAAACTCAGTAACATATTGAAAGATTTTTGTTGTAAAATTGTACAGAATACTGTTGTGCAGGAATAACAAGTGGGTCATCTTATTAGACATAATCTTCCTTTAGTAGCTATTAATAGTAGTAAATGATATTCTTTAAAAATAAATAAATAAAAATTTGTTAAGTACCACCTTGGGGAATGTGATAGTCTCAAAAAAAAAAAATCTACAAAAATTGCCCCAAAATGTTTATAAACCAGATTATATTTAAATACAGTAGATGTGTGGTATTTTCTACCTAATAGTACAATAATCTATTGGGTTTTCTTAATTAAAGCTTAGCGTCATTGACCCAAAAAGTTCATAAAAACTTCACAGAAGACATTATTATTATATAATTATGTGGTAAACTACACTGGGACACCATGAAAAGAGAAATTAAAATTATAAAAAGAATTGAGGTAAGAAAAAGTTTCTTTATGAACATTTGCTATTTGTTACTTGTCATAAATATGCTTTTGCTAAAAACATCAAAAACCTCCATAGCAAAATATGAATGCAAATATCTTCTGTCTATTTCCTATCATTTATGTTACATATAAAATAAAGCTTTTTTTTTTTACTCCTTTCTCAATAACTGAGACAGACCGCTTTCTCTGCCTAACTGATAACAGACTTTGAAACCAAACTGTAGTGCTCATTTCAGCAGAGAAACTCGATGTTGGCTGCCTTCCCAAAAGCAAGAAGAGTTTTCAGACAAGAAGCATACATTTGCGTTCACAAGTAGGGAGCTGAAGACAAAAACTCTCCCGTTTCACCAATTATTTCCCTCAACTGCAATGAAATAATTTGAGTAGCAGCTTAATTTAGTCTTGCATACCTAGAACTACATTCTCAGCAGCCCATGCAGAAAAGCATTCAAAGCCACAACATAACCAAAGCAGCAAAAATACAAACAACAGATGACAATTTCTACTTCCAGGTGCTTTACTCAGACTGTATGTTACTCTGCTAAATCTAAATTCATTGATATTTTTCATCTTTGACAAGAGTAGACCCTTATTTAAAATATTCATTGCAAAGGAAATTAATCTTCATTAATCACAAGGGCTGTATCATTGACACAATGCCTACAGTAATTCAATTAAACATTTTATTTTTCCATTCACCTCTAGTCATGTACCTGTTTTGTCACACATTGAGAAGTTATTTGTTATCTATAATTTTGGATAAAATCTGCTGTTTGACTGCACCATGGCAAATTACAAGGAGGCATGCGATCTTAGCTAGGGGAAGAAAAGAAAAAAAAGAATGCATTTAAAACACAGTGTTAACGTATCAGAATTGCTGTAGGTTTGTTTTTAAAATAGGCCCTGTCACCTATCTGTTTCAAAACATGACAATACATTACGTTTAGTCTGGAACAGGATCTTTTTTGATGATCTAGGTTCCATGCTATTAAAACTGAAGAAAAACTGTTTCTTGTATCCAGTGAAGGATCTTAACTGGGGCTGTTCTTGATCTCTTGCCTGGAATAGCTGTAATCACATTGCCATTCCATTCTTTAACAATCAGTGTCTTCATTTGTGATACTTTCTCCTACTACAGATCAACTCATTCAACTGTATTAACTGCAGTACTTTCTTTTACATACTTATGACACTCAACACTTCTTTCCCCCAGTGTGTCTGATTTTTTTTTTTTTTGTTCCAAAGAGCACGGAAACAATAAAGCTATACTGTAAACAGCTAGATACATATATACAGCAGCTCACAGCTGTATACTCTAGCACCATCTAACTAACTTTCAAGGTAAATATCTCCAGCATGTGTCTCCTTCTGGGAAAGCTACAGAAACAACATGCTAAAATGATGATTATGACACAAAATAGAGTAAATAACAAGTGTAAGTAGAATTTAATTATTCATATTAGCCAAGGTTATTAGTTATAGCTAGCATCAAATACGTGATATCTAGAAAAAAACTAGACCTTCAGCTCATAAAGTAAAGGCTCTTTTTTCCTAATTTAATATTGTCTTAGAACTAGCATAGCCAAACAGTTAGGAATAATGGCAAGTGTTATAGGTTACTTGTATCACATAGCAGAATCATATGTATCATACAATAGACAATCTGCTTCATAAGGTCCTCATGCTTTTTGGCTATGTACCTTCATAAAGCCTATCATGCCATGCAAGAGCCCCCAAAACATAGCCTGTATTCCACTCCGCTTGGTGCCCACTTAGCGGCTTACAAAGTAATTTCAGTAGGTGCAGTTGACAGACTGTTACACCACCTAAAAAGGGAATACACACCCATCAAGCTCTTCATTAAATTTATTTTTCCATTTGGAGGTCAAGGAGGTGGCTTGTGCTAAAACATTGTCATTTCCCTGTTACTTGTGAAGAATGGGGAGAACACAAGCATTTAAAAATATTGAACACCAATGTTTCCAAAAATTATTGCACAGTCTAAACCTCTGATACAGAATTGGCGTCTTTCAGTATTCCTTCATTGCTCCAAAGTAGGATGTAGAAAGCATAGAAAGCTAAATCCAGCAAAAATATGGATGTACAGTTGGATGCAGAGGTTTGGGCTTGAAGCATCTCTTAAAAATGGTAGATACTACTTTCTCAAGCAGAGGGGAAGAAGCTATTACACAGAAGCAGAAAAAAAACCCTACAAAACCCCACAGCTAACTCTCCTCTTTATAGCAGGCAATGCAAGAAAAATTCTCCAGAGGCTGCTCAGCACAACTGAAAGTCTGTCCTTTAATACATGCATGAACACAGCTAGAGTCAAAGCATCACAGCTGCACTGACACTGATCTGGACTTGATCCTCCTGACTTATACTAGAGTAAATCAGAATGAATTCCAAGAAACAAAACAATGCAATGAATTTGAAACTAGTCTTAGTAGTCAAGACAAGTATTGATGAAATCATTTCACCTGTGAAACAGACACATTCGATATCATAATTTCTTTGAACTGAAGATTTTGGATATAAGGTACAGGATACTATTGTTTTAAATAGGGGTATATTTAGACTGTCATTCTGTACTGATGTACTCCAAGAAAAATAAGATAACAAGGTTAAATAATAGCAATAATGTGACATACAAATAATGCAAGATGCTAAACTTGTATTTAAGAGATCAGAGAATGTAGTTTTTTTTTTATTCTTTCTTTTTTAAATATCCATAGCACTAAGTGTTCAAGCAATCCCTAAGGATCTTATAAGAAAAGAGGAGGGGCAGGGGGAAAGAAGAGGAAAAAAGAAACACCAGCTTTCAAACGATCACTGCTGAATTGTAGGTTGCGATGGAAAAAAAAATTTAATCTGCTCAGGACACTTACTCCTTATCATAGTGTGTCTTCAAAAAAAGATTTAATTACTTAAGCTTGGATATATTTGTCAGTATATGGCGTGTTACTATATTGGGATTAATGCTCTGAAGCATCTTTCCTTGTCACCTGAGATTTTCCCTGAATGAGCCTCACGTATAACTAAATACCATGTTTAGCATTTTGAGTATTATGTAAGAGTCCTTCTGCTTCTGTTTCCACAGAGCTTATGCTAAAAACAAGTGACTGATTTAAGTGACATTGCTAGGCCCTTTGAGTGTAATTCTCTTTATTATCTTATCAGTGGTCAAGTCATGGATATATTGGTGTGAGTCTTATCTAAGGCTTCCAACTGAAACGGATCATGTTTAAAAGACAGTATCTAATCATCTATCTCCAACTGTTAACTGTATTTGTGCTATTTATTAGCAAACTTCTTATGTTGAAAAGCCACACCTCTGACAAACAAATATGTAGTTTTGACTGTGTGCTTATGTAACCAGTATTACAGAATTTGGACCAATTTCGCCTCAAAAATGCAACAAAGTCTAAAACAATGATCCCAAAAGACACCAATGACACCAATGAGTACAAAAAACCCCATAATAATCCAGAAGCAAACAAAGCACAATAACTATATACAAGAACAGAAAGAAGCAGCAATCCATTCTTCCCGATATCAAATAATTTCATCTCAAATGAAAAATTAAAAGTCTGTCAGATGCAGCCCTTCCTCCTCTTGCTCTGAAAAATTCTCAGTTCAGAATAGCAGTAAAAAATTGTCCCAGGAATGCAAACATGTATGTCTATACTTCCATAAAACTTCAAATTTATCTTTCTTTATGAACTATTCCTAGGTTATGGAGCATCTGTTTTCTTCAGTTTGTTTGCAAATCTACTTTTTAATCTAGATCTACACAAAGAAAACACTATATCCCATCAGAGCCCTACCAATTTCTTCAGGGGCTCTGCCTGAACCCAAGAATCCAACAATGCAACTCAATCATATTTGTAGATACTATCTGATGAGTTAACTTCATGTATAAACTAGATCTCTTATTTACGGTATAGTCTGAATTCTAGACCAACAGAAGTCAACTGCAAATTACATCAAGAAATCTCTATTTCTTAAATGTCTGCAAAATTAAAAGCATCTATATAATTGAAGTTACAACCATGGGGAAATGTGAACTGATTTGGTGCCATATAAGGACAACAGTTTTCTGGTGATCCCACAAAAAATATATATATATATACACACACACACAAAGCATACAGTTATGAATGAACTGAGAGCTGAAGTCTTATGAAACACTCATGTGTTTTTGCTGTGTTTAACCATATGATCACCACTGGTGCTAAATAGAACCAGCATTTAGACTATGCAGTACTGTCTTTTATCCAGGCAAGGAACAACTCCTAGACCAAAACATATCACGCTATTCCGCTAGCGACTTCTTTTTAAGACAATTATTTTCATCTTCATCTCAGTGGCAAAGGTCCTGTGATAAATCCATTGCATAGCTGCATGCCTGCACTATATAGGGACACTAAGTTACATGCTTTGCAGACTTGTCAAAGTTTTTCTGTACTCATATGTACATATAAAACATGGCACAGTGGTAGTTTAGACATGACTACGCACCGGACCAAGGGAGGAGAAAGCATAGCTGTGAAGCAGTTCTTATATGATTGCTTCACAGATATCTTCCCAAACCATTCAGAACTCCCAGGTAGAAAGCTAATTTTCTTAGCTTTGCACGAGCAAGCAGATTCGGTTTTCATTTACAGCAAGAGCAAATGGCACACTAATTCTGAAGTGGCCTTTGGCCATCTAACTGCCACTTCATCTAGTTATGTGGTACTAAAACATTTCCTGGTATGCAAACCTCGTTTATCCTTCCTTTACCACAGAAATAAAGTATTCATAAACTAAGAACAAAATGCCTTCCAACACCATCCAGCTTGTAAAATAACTCCCTGTAAAGAATGAATCTAACACAGTAAACTGGCCAGTGGCTTTCCAACTTTAAATGGCTAATAGACAGCCAGCTGTTTGCCATGCCATTAAAGTACTCTGATAAACTCCGTACGGCAGGTGGGAGTTAGAAGGTGATTTAATAACTGCCAAATGAATCATTTATGAGAAAACCTTATTTTAACTGGAATGTTTTACTTCATAATACAAGTCTTCAAGTGTTTGGCAGACTAGAGCTAAAATTTATAATAATTTATCCTACAATGTTAAGAAATACATTGTGCTTTTCAAAAAATGGTCTTTTTCATTAAAGAAGTTAAGCACTATTACCCGACTGACAATAAATATCTGTATCACACAGCTGACAGGCCATTTCAAGATAGTAGAGTAACCCACAAAAAGCAGTCTTCCTTTAGAAAAATAGCACAAACCATGTTAAGTGGGCTATTTAACAAAACACAAAAAACCAAATGAACAAACAACACCCCTCAAGAATCCTCTGCTTCCAGAAAGCTTTAATACAGGATTACATTTTTGCATTCAATACATAGCCTTATGTCTTATCTCCTGTGAGGCTGTTAGCTCACAAGCCACTGAAATTGTTTTGCTATTAAAATATCTCATTGATGAGCATCCATCAGCTTCTTATAATCAGCTTGCTTCAACCTAAGCATATTAAAGAATATATATTAAGAGGTAAGAAACCATCATCCACCAAACTGTCTTAGACTAGAGGAGCTGGTTGAATTCAGTGTTTTACTAACGCTACCTTACACTGGGAAGAAAGAATTCACCAGTAGAAAGGGCAAAGAACTACTAAAGGGTAAAAGAACATCCATCCATATGTTAAAGGCTTACAGGTGGGAGTGCTCAGAATAATAATAGTACTACTCCAGTAAATGAACATGCTTTCAAAAGTCACCCTGATTCACAGGTACCACCCAGTTAATTGCTTCTTTCATAAATTTTGCACAATCCATACATCATAAGAAAACATCAAAAAAGATTTTTGCATAACAGCATTAAAATGGAATGTTATGTTGTAATGACTCACCTGCTAAAGGTAAAGCCTCCCACCACTTGTAACTAGAGCCAGATTCATCATCTATTTTGTAGGCAGATTAAACTTGTGAGTGCACATATGAAACATGAATGCATGAGAAGTCATGCAGTACTGTCTTCCACTCCTGCTGTTAAATAAAAAAACTTCTTCATGAATGTTAGGAATGGGGAATACAGTTTCTCAAGATCTGAATCTAAAGACTTATTACCCTTCATCTAATTTCTGTAACAAATCATAAGCTGCAGAAGGCAACCAATATACAAAGATAGCCTCTTTCTTACTCTTGCAGCATGAAAATTAGCTCCCAGTTAAACTGAATCCAGGCAGAAAAAGCTTTTCAAGAAAAAGAAGCATCTTGGAGGAAAAAGACAAAGTTGTCCTGAAAGACAGATACTAAAGAAACACTAGGTTTGCCTCTGACATACCAGGCTACAGAGATCACTGTGATAGAATTTAATAAAGCTATGGTTAGTTATTAAATCACAGTTTTGAGGTCAGGGCTCAGAATTGAGGCATATTTAATTCATCTGCACTTCAAACGCAATGAGAATGCTAACACTAATGAACACTTTTCTAACTTATTTTTATTTTACTCAAAGAAAAGCAGATAACCCACAAATACTAATCCTACACAAGCTAAAGAGTCACAATTTTTTCTCTTCTTGCTTCCATGCAAAAAAACTGGCTACTACACACAAAATGCCAAGGGCAAGATGACTAACCCTTTCTCCAACAGTTAACAGCAGCATATGTGCAGGGAAAATTCTCTCTTAGACAGCATAAAACAATACTCCCCAAACTCCGGTAATCTTGAAGAGCAATTTCACTCCATCCCTGATGAGGAAGTGTTTTTCTTCCTTTGAATTTATCTATTGGCTTTTTGAATCTTTGTAAACTTTTAGCATCCCCAAAATCCTGCAGCACTAAATTCCACATTTAAACTTTTCATTTAAACTTATCTAACAGCACAGAGAATTAGCAGTGCTTCATTCTTCTAAGACGTGGAGCATTTGATCATTCAGAGGATCTGGAACATTTCCCCACCTTCTGATCATCTAACTTGGGGCAATAAGATCTAGCTTACTCTTCAACAAGCAAAATTCCCATTAAGTGTACATTTATAGCTGTAATGAATCCCATTTTTAAAGGAATGGGAATAAAGTCTAATGAAAATTAAAGCCTTTCAGACAGCTTGGAATGTACCAAAGTTATTATAGCCTGATTATTCTAGAAACTAACCTAGAAGCTATATACTTCTGGTTAGAGCACAGACCATGACAAGATCACATGCTTTGAGATGAGCTACACGGAAGTACATAAGGCCCCCACTAAGTATGATAATTAGATGGGGATCCTAGATAAGCAGAATATTGCTTTGAAATGTTTAAAATATTAACTAATTAACTAATTAGTTATTACTAATTACTAGAGTTATTAGTCTATATTAACTAATCTTGGTAAGTGACATTAAATAACCACCTTAGTTTGAAGATGACAGCTCCATTTCATGTGTATGAGTTCACATATGTAGGCCAACAGAAAGTGTTAAAAATTTAGTATTCAGTAAAAGCATGAGTTCATATAGCCACAAAGTGCTCTATTTCAACTTGGCATTCATACATGACAGAATCAAAAAGCATATCTTCAAAGAAAAAAAGCAACAGAATTTGCAGACATGGTACTATCTAATCCTGATTTTCAGAGCTGCTGATCTAATACTCCACCTGAATTAATGAGGACTGTGTCTATGTAAATCAAACCTGTGTTGTCTTCTTCATACAATATAGCAATTTCAGTTTTGCAGAAAAAAAAGCAACTGGACATTCATAAGAGGCAGATCTTGATCACACTTGTGGAAATGTGATCTTCTTATGATCCCTGAATAGGAATTAAGTTGCTAAGAGATCTCTTAAACCTCTCCTTCACCCTATTGTTTATTTGAATAAAACCACATTCTATGTCTGCTGTTTCTACTCAGTCTAATTTCTTGCTAGTAGAGCTCTTAACTGAAATTATGCTCCCAATTATATCCTTTATAAGGAACACCATTCAGGTAAATATCACAGTAGAAAGCCCCATGTACTTAATCTTGTGAGAAATGGATAGGGATGAGGAGGGAAGAGACAAAACAAACATATAGTGGGATCTTAAAGGCATGGATTTTATTGTAAACTTTACAAAAGCATGGAATTTAAAATAATTCTATTTCTTTAAAGACTAAATAAGGGGAAGGTTTCTTCTCAACTTTGAATTGCAAATAAAGACAATCTCAGAAAAAGCTGCAAAGAATTTTGAAGTAAATTATTCATTTGTGATCATGCCATGCTTTGTAGGCTATTGAAATCAAGATTATTAAAGCTCTGTTGCATCGTAAGTACCAAAGGAGTCACCTTAGTTACGCTGCATGGACTTCTGAAAAATGTTTTAGCAAACTCAAAAGCATAATTCTTGCTGCTCTCATTATCATCACATCATCTCATTTGCATCGCTACTCCCTTGCTGGTAACTTATTCATATTGCCTCAAAGGGTTGCAGTATCCAATATCTTGCCAATAAATAGGAAGCCATGCTCAGTACACACATCTGGAATTCTCTAAGTAGGCAAGCTATTAAGAAATCTTGAAGAACTCACAGACTTTTTTTTTTTTTTTTTAAATACAAACTGCTGACAGACTTTGGGATGGGATCAACCCAGTTGCCTTTTGTTATGACCTTTGCCAATACTCTTCCACCAAGTACACCTATAATTATAATGTAGTCTCTCCCTTACCACTTCTTCAGTGCAGGAATTTATTTTGCATAACTGCAAGAACCCACACAATATAGGCAGAAATATCAATATGTCTCTAAAGAAATAATTAGCATTACAAAAAATCTTTCTAAATAAGAAGACATAAAAATATAAAAGCAAACATAATCCTAAACACACCCTGTAGGACTGCACAGATTTAGGGAGGGGGTGGAGGGTTAATGCCCAAATGCACTCTGCACACAAACAGTAATAAAAATCTATCACTTAATCATTTACATGTTGTGTAAAACAGCAGTCTCCTTTTAGTTAAGAGCTGCTTTATGTCGTTTTCATCGATACAAATGTTGCCCAAGTGATTGTGTGGGAGAATACAAGAACAGACTGTAATAAAATTAAAAATAACTTTCCAAGGAAATAGTATTTGGAAGGATTAATTACAGAAGTTCAAACAGGAGGCCATATGCTTTCCCGTCTCTTTACTGTTGAGTATACAGTATGCATGTCATAAAACAGGGAGGTAAAGAATTGTGTGCTAGTGAAAGCAAACCAGCAAGTACCAGGTAAACATTCAAAATACCTTTATGATTTTGTATGTCTCAATATTGCATAATTTATCTCATCATTCAACCTCTATACTAGCATTTTAATCACCGGTTGTGGAATAAAAGTTAGCCCTTTTGCCACTATTCCCAAATAGTAGGTATTTCACAACTGCTAAATAACTGAAGGAAGTTGGTATTATCAGTATATTTCCTCCTTGCTTCAAATTTTCTACTGTCAATATAAAACTGACTTCCAAGACAATTGAGGCTGCCAAAGTTACAAGACTATAGCTGCAAACAGCGTAAGCATAAGAACTTTCTTAAAAATCAAAAGAAATGGAAAGCAAGAGAACAAATGATATTAAGTAGTACAGAGTAAAAAAAAATTATGATTTGACAAAACTTCTCTAAAACTTCATAATGTTTATTTGATTTAAGTTTTAGAGTTTTTAAAGGTTTATAAGTGTATAGGAGGTCTATACCTTTAAAAGAAGCTTTCAAAAAAGCAAATAAAAGCAAATTTGTGTAAATTGGATGTCAAGCTGAATAACAAAACATTGTTTCAGCAAAGTTAAATTTCCATTTGCATGGGCAAATCTTGACATCTTTGATTTGATCAGTTTAATAAAAATATTTTCAAAGGGTAACACCAATATTGTATGTGAGAATTAACATTGCTGAGCTGAGGGAACTTAACTAGAATTGGTAGTGGAAAATTAGAAGAAAAACATAAAATGAGTAATAGAGGTCCCCACTTTTAACCCAAATATGACATACATAATGTGACCAGGAAGTCAAAATTCTTGAAACATTTTCTTTACTATGGGTCTTACTATCCATTTAATTACATCTGTAAGAATTTTATGTGAGAATAGGACTCCTGTCTGCTGTCATCAGTACCTTAAACAGCATGTTAATACACAAAAACTCAGTTAAAATGTATAATGAAAGCCAATGACAGGAGCTGACATCATTAGATATCACAGTATGGTGTATGGCCCAGAATATCCTATTGAACAAAGGGGAAAGTGTTAGTTCTCATAATGTGTTCTGCATGAAGAAAAAAAAAAGAAAAAGAAAAAAAGAAAAAACTTAAGCTTTGTCCTTGCTTAAAAGAATGGAGAAAAGTTACATTAAAATACAAGAGCCAATTGGGAAAAGTGATTGAAATGTCCTACTCTCTGCAAGAAAAAACAGCTTTATTATGAAGTAATTCCCTAAGAAATCAAACTGTTCTAGATAAAAAATAAAAATGAAACAGTTGGTCAATAGTACATTTTTCAAGTGTATTTGAATAAAATCCTAGAAAAGAAAACTATGGAATTATTAATCTTTATTAAACGCAGAAAAAAGTAATTAAAATCATTTTCCTTGTTCTCTCTATATCAGTCTGTTTCAAATTCTATTTTATGTAATAACATATTGATGCACTGAAAGTTTTCTACAAATGTAAATCCATCAAGTCTGAAGTGAAAAATCCACTAACAGTAAAGCTGGTTTCTATATTGTTTGAACATAATGCACTACTCGGACTAAATCATAAGGGAATAAGGCACTTAAAATAGGGTGTCACATTTCGAGGTAATAAATAGCAGATTGATTCAACCTCCCAGTTGATCCTGCAGTTTACTTACATACAAGATGGAAAATAAAGTACTGAAGCCAGTGTGATTTACTTCTCAGAAATGAGACACTCTATATTTAGTGCAAATGAATGCAAAAGTCCAGCATTGACAATTTATTACGTTCTTAGGCCAAGCCCCGATTAGATCAAATTGCAGTTTTTCTGAGCACAATGCAGATACTTCGCTTCAGTTTCCAGTGAACACTAGCAGCTATTAAAACACACACACACACACACACACGTTACACACAGAAATTTTAACGCAAGTTAGTTTCTCCAGTACAACATGTTTGTCTCTTTCCTGATTTTCAATACTGAGGAAGAAGTATTCTACCTCAGCATAAAATTACTACTTAAATTGTTTCTTTATGAGATTCTTCCTAGGAAGTCTTACCTAAAACACTGGAATTTGGAGGAATTCTCAGCACTGGTCAGACTCTGAAGCCACTGGAAATCTCCCTCCATTAATGTTAGCAGAAATTGAATGAGATGTAAAATGACATTTAATACTAATACCCTAAAATAGAAGGCAGGAATCCTGTATTTCAGTGAACTGGCTCTGTTTCCTCCATTTAATCCCAGGCATTTGGGATGTTTTTACATTGGAATTTAAATAGCTTTATTAAGGAAAGATTGCTTAACCATTTAAGCAAATGAAATTATTTATTTCTATTAGGCAATAGAAATTATTCCATTCAGATCTTAATTTGCTTAATAAATAATTGATGCAGGTTTATCTAAAATTTAGATTTTGTAGCAAATTCTCTCATCTGTATCATAATTTTAGCCCACTTTCCTAATATTGTGCATGTTCAAACACACATCCTTGCTTCAC
The DNA here is from genome assembly GCF_036370855.1 of Dromaius novaehollandiae. NCBI lineage: Eukaryota > Metazoa > Chordata > Aves > Casuariiformes > Dromaiidae > Dromaius > Dromaius novaehollandiae. Next base: position 7,814,582 of record NC_088110.1, on the reverse strand, counting down.
TATACATACATAAATTGCATCCAAATAGACTGCATAATATCTATTATTGTCAACTATGTATTTTATATAACATACAGGTAGCCTTAAAAAAATGTGGTCTTTAAAGACACCTGCACAATTTTATGTGCCAAAATATTTCATGCAATTTTGAAGATTTTTACAAATTACTTTAGTGCACTGAATACCATAGACATTGTACATGTGATGTCTGCCCTTTCCCTCCCCCTCATTTCAATTCAGCAAATACTCAGAGTCTTTCAATTTTGAGTATATGAATACTTTCATTAACATAAATATCAGATTTCAGTCAGTCTTAGGCCATCGCAAATATACTAAAATACATACATGCCCCCTGAAATGTACACACAGGGGTCAAAGCCTATCAAGATTGCTTTCAAAACACTGTTCCATTGAGCTTATTTCAAGCACTTTCAACAATGATAGAAAACACAGTATCCATTCCCAGAACTACCATAGCACCACAGTGGGGATGATAATTAAGACCAAGAAAACTGTCATAAACAAGCTATTCTGAGTAACTGACAACTGAGATTGCCTTCCATGACAAAATCCTAAATACATTCTTTATTTAGGTCCCTATAAATGCTCTCTCCACTGAAATACACATAACAGTGGTGTCATCTAATGTATCTACTACTCTAGCATAGCTGATCCTATTAGAAGAGAAATGCAACTTTGAATTTAATCATCAGCTTTAGATAGTATTTTCTATTCTAAATGAATTATCAAAATAGTAATGTCATTCAAAGGAAAACATGCTAACGTACTACAAGTCTCTGAAAAGTATAAATTGCCTGTGATTATCCCAAAAATATTCATCAGAATACTCTCAGTAATACTTTGAGTAACCAAACTGTTTACCTCCAGAAGAATGCTGACTCTTTCATGTCAAACCTAGAACAATTCTGCATCAGTTCCTAGGCATGTTATTGACAGTTAATGCAAGTCAGTTGTTTCCAGAGAGCCCAGATCTCTATATTCCAGAGGGCATCTGAAATTTGTTATTGTTTCCATGAAAGCACAGACACTGAGATGGATGCTCAGTTTTAAAAGCAAAGCACAGGAGACTCAAAAGCAATAAGAATTCATATAGCCCAATCTGGGAAATGGGGAAAGGTAATTATGCGAGATCCTAACTGAAATACAAAGGACTACTCATATATGAGCATCTGTGACTTTGCTAGCTCAGCATGCTAGGGTTCAAGATTCAGCAGAAATTTCTAGCCTTCAGTTCCGAACCAGTTAGGGAAGCTCAAGACTGCTTTTTAATTTAAGAGCATCTTTACTGGTAAATGCAAGAGTTTCTACCAAAGATATTTCAGAATTCCCACATCTAGGGTAAATCTCTTATTCAGGTGCCCTAAAAGAGTTTCTCATTTCATACCACAGAAACCTTCCACCCACACCACTCTTGCTTATTCCTCTCATTTAGGGGAAAAAAAGCTGATTATTTCACTTTTTACTAACACACTGGCTTAACAATTCACAGATTTTCAGCTGTTTCTTCTCATCTTAATCTTATAATAAAAGGCATTCCTACAGAAGTATCTACCTTCCAGTTTGACTTTATCCTTTGTTACTCTCCTAGGTTTATTTCATCAAGGGCTCTTTTACTGAGCTTCTCACTGTAGTATCTGACCTCCATGAGCCAGTCATCCTCCTTTTCTATTAAAGTTCAATTCATGAGAGTCTCAGCCTGATCGAATCTCTCTAGACTATTCTATTTCCATCTTTCTTCACTGGTCAAGTGCTTCAGTACTAAAATCTCTTCTCAATATCCTGAGTTTGTTTTCATCTGCTTTACCATATAGCCTGTGTGACCATCCTGCAAATGCAAAGGCTTTACTGTAACACTTTCCTAGTACTTGAAGCTTTCCCTAAAACTTCATCTCTGCAGATTCCAAGATTATGCAAAAACCTTTTAATTTGCTCCTTTTCCTTTAAAAAGTGGGCTTTATTAGACCTTATAGGTCTTCCATAGGAAAGCTGAAGACCACCAGCATCAGTGACTGACCATCCTCTAAAATAAAGTGGTTTTGGATAAGAGAAAAGACTATATCACCCCTGTAAAACATGTTTAAAATCTTATGCAAAATACTGGAAATGGTGGAAAAGGTGGAATTCTCTCCCAGTCTCCAAAGCAAACATATCTCTTGGAAACAAACGGAAGCTACTCTGTGATTAAATATATGAATAAAGTGAACTGTCATGGTAGCAGCAGCATCACCAGCTTAGGCAGTCTCAGAGACAGAGTGGATTATGTGAATTAGAAAACACTGCCCATTTTGATCAAAATTTCCTGAAACTTCTCTACTTACTGCAACACTTGAAAACAAAAGATTGATCTTCCCCTTCAAATAAGGAGGGTGCTTATAACTATTTTACACAAGGCACAGCAAGATTAAGATACAGAAACTTTTTCTATTTGTGCATCAGCTAATATATTGATATAGGAGTTTCACACAATATTAATGAGTTGGGGCAGTGGGGGGAGACATATTCAAGCTGTTTTTCTTTAATCAATGCTCCCAAGCATTACAAGAAAGCATCAGGGAAAAGCACAGAAAAATATTTTAAGGAAGCAATATGCCATAGGACTCTGTTTAGCTTAAGGTAAAATGAAACAGGTTCCCAAGTGCTTGGTACAGTCAAGGCTGGCTTACTAAGTTTCAACCTTAATGGAAGGGGCATTTTAAGATCTGTGTACATCTTCCAAGTTCTCAATTTTATTATGCATGAATAACTAATAGTTAAACAATCATTTGATTACATGTAGATCCATATCTAGTTTTGAATTCACCTAATTTTTAACAAGAAGCTTCTCTAATGGCATATTATACTATATTAAATGTGGTATCTTGGAACCTTTTCGTCATCTTTTTTGTGAAGATACAAATTTATGTAACTATGCTAAAACACAAATAAAATCCAAGAAAAAAATCTTTACAGTGAATGTTTTGACATTTAAATTACTTGTCTTTCTCCTGTAGATTGCAGTGATTAACAAATCCTAATTTCATACATATTCAAAACCTTTTTGACACCTAAAACTACATATCTGCTTTTTCCTTGCATTCTTCTTCTACTGCTACACATTTGAGTTCCAAAACTGAAAGCCTGCATCAGTACCTTTAAAATAGCATACCTGTTGTACTCGAGCATCTTCTAATTCTGATGACAACATTTAAGCTCCTTAGCGCTTTGTTAATTTTTATATATACAATACATTCATTTTGGACATTTATATTAAAATCATTTTTTCCACAGAAGTAGTTCCCTTGTCCTTTGTTTTCAGAGAAGGAGACATAGCAAAATCAAGCTTCTGCATACTAGGATGTTACATATTTTATACAACAGCTTTTGAATATTCGGAGAAAAAACATTTGTTTTCAAGTTACTTATATTTTCTTACGTGCATACAAATAACTGCTTAAACATACATCTTCCCTTCTACAGACTCTTATATTGAAAACTACATCATCTGATCTACCTTACAGAGATGGGATTCTTCTGGAATACAATGCTTTCTGCCAACACAAAAAGTATCTGCTGAAAAAATAATGGTAATGTAAATTGATAAAAAATGCAAAAAAAGAAATCTTAGTAGAGGTTTAAAATAAGCAATGTTTTAATGCAGTTCTAATAAAACAGTCGTTTTATATAACTATCTGCTACCTTTTTGCAAAAGCTCTGATGTCTGCCAGCATGCACTTACAAATGCAAAGTCCTTGTCTTCAAAACCCAAACTAGCAGATTTTTTTTAAATAATATTAAGGACCTTGAAGCAGGAGTGGGGAGTAATTCAGTACTTTAATCTACTAAATATTTTAAAGATTTGTCATCTGGGCTTTAATGTCTATCTTTTCACCAGGTGCATAATAGCTTTAGCACTGCAAGAGAAGGATGTGTACAAATCTTTTATGCCATAAAACACTAATCAGTGTAAACTTCAAAGCATTTACTAGAGAGTGTAAACTTCTAAGAAAGATTAGATAACTACCAAGCAGGTGCAATCCAGGAATAAAATTAAATGGAAGCATAATGAAGGAAGCCAGACAAAGCTGTTGCTACAACTTTTCCATCCTTATTAAAGGAGAAGGCCATAGCAAAAAAAGAAATTAAGATGTAATTATCACATCTGATGAGGATAGGCAAGCATTTTTCAGATATTTCTTCAAAAATTGAGATCTCTTGCAGGCACATTCGACATTTTATCAAAAACAAATGCTTAACCATCTTCAGATCAAAGGGCATCTTACACTAATTCTCACAATATTTGACAATTTGCTTTAAAGCATTACATTTTTATATAAAAGCATTGCATCCAATGATGCAATGTTCACTGAAGTCAAAAATTTTGTAACCTCCTCAAACACATTCAAATAATATTTACACACTGAAGCACCAACAGACACTGTTCCTTAAGGAACTTACTTAATGGGAGTAAGTTCACAGTTAGGTAAATAACTCAAGTAAATACTCCCCACTTCTTACTTTCTGTTGTGAACCAGCATTATCGACAGATAAAGACAAACACAAGTTAATATACGCATGAAGTCTTTGATAATATTTCTGTTTCATGGCAAAACCTTTCACATACATCCAGTCAGAGAATAGGACAACTTTGTCCTCCATTCTATAGTTTTCAGACAGAACGTCTAATTGCTCTCACTTGTGATGAAACCGGTCAAGTATCAATATAACAATACCTTCACATGCAGAAGCAAAAGCGTGAGTCCACAGCCCATCTCATAATACCTGTAGAATTACTCAGCAATGAAACAGGATTGTTTACAAACTGCTAATAATAGTTTTAACTTTCTAAGTGTGCATTGTAAAATTTTTCAGTTTTACCAAAATATCACAACCCTTTCCATTCTAATGTAGGCACAGACTTTTCTCTTTTGCAAGCTCTTATTTTTCATTTTGCTTCAGAACTTTAGAAAGTTTGGCTCAAACAGCCAGTCAAGCCAATTAGATTGGGTACCTCTTCACTTACAAATTCTCTTACACACATTAAATTTAGGTCTTTATAACACACTGTCTCTCTCTCTCTTTCAGAATAAATGGCTTGTTTTCCTGAGCAATAGAGTTGTTCTGCCCTCATTACTCCTATTAACTTGTGAATTTAAATCAACTATCATAAAAATAAAAGGTGCAGGAAGCAGCTGTGGTCAGAAACAAGCTTTCATTATCTTTTGTTTTAGAGAGAACACAGTCTTTAGATAGATGCTGGCTTCCCCACAGTTTTTATGTAAGCTATTAAACTGGATAGTTAATTCTGAGTAAAATGTGTTCATTTGCAGAGGGCATAGTAGAAGCATACTCTGCACTGAAATTCCATTAAAACTTTTAGAACAACGTCCTGCCTCTCAGAAATGAGTATCAGGCTCCTGTTTACTGCATAGGAGACAGATTTTAGCTTCTTGCAATATGCAAAAATCACTAAAATCTGCAATATAACTATCACATCTAGGTAGGTATTTCTTAATGTACTGTTTGTACCAAAAACAAACAGCCTAGTGTAGCATTCTCAGACTGCCTATTAGTGTACCAGCCCCATTTAAGTCAGCCAGTGATGAGGGTCCTACAAAAACAAATAAACAAAAACAAAACAAAACCCCACACATGTAAAATCCTGGACATGCTCCCATTGACTGCAGAATTTATAGTGCTTAGCAGACAGTAATACCTCGCTCAAGTAGCTCTTCTCCTGGTGCATATAAACTAATTTAATACATTCACATCAACAATTTATATACAACACCCTTATCACAGCACTGACACTCCATCTTTCCTATGGGAATAATGACACATATTCACTCCTAGAGTGTTCTTGGCATTAAACTGGATAGAAACTGAACTTTCATAAAATTAAAAGCACCTGATCTTGCAGTTAAAAAAGCTAAAGAAAATGTGCAGCAACTTGGCAGAAATTATAGATATGTATTTGGTTCATATAAAGTTATTATCCCCATCTTTACTTATTCAATCCACTTAAAACACAGCATCTATGAACAGATAATTGTATTTCTGAAAAGCGTTCCACTCATATATTACCCATTTTAAATAAAATAAATATATTTTTAGTTAGAAAACTATCCAGCCACTTAAACACTTTCAAAAGTTGTCATCTTCATAGTCTGGCAAAAAAACTGGGAATATTTTTTTCTGAGTAGATTTCATTTTTATTCTTAAGAGGACATGGAATATATCATACAAACGAGGTTGCATCATTATGTATTCAACACACCTGCTATGCAACAGCCATCTATTCTACATCTTACTTTCAATGTAAACTGAGAACCATGGAAACATTTATTTATTTTATTATCCCCATAAGATACCATAGCTAAAAGTAGTATTTCATTTCACTCATTTTAGAATGTGCATAGACAAATTATTTCTTTCCTTCAAGTTCGACTTCCACAGTAATTTTTACATATGAAGCTGGCTCACTTGGAAATGATTTCTCAACATCTAGCATGCATATATACATCATCCCTACACATTTTCCATAATTATTAAAACCTTCTTAAAAATATATACATTTCATTTATTCAAACACAGATCTGGCATTGTTAGATTTCTATAGCCTGTGCTAAAATTACTGTAAATTAGACAACAACAGTGGAACTGTCAGTCAGTGTCAGCTTGTCTCTGCCTGATCTGAACTCAGTGACTAGGCTTCTACAACAGGACGCAAGCTAACATTACTTCCTTGACTGCAATGTACACATAACTTACACATCCTGGTGCACAAATTTCATATAAAGGTTGTTTTGTTTTGTTTTAAGATTAAAGAAACAAAGTCTCCAACATGTGGTCTTCCAGAAACAGCCACTCTTGGGGCCACTAAGAGTGGGCTCAGGCAGCCATGGCAGAGGCCTGCTCCCACCAAAGGTCGGCAGAGGAGCAGCCAAGGCCCTCAGCAACTGGTGAGAAGAGATAAGCATGCGAGAAAAGGGCTAGTATAAAAAAAGCTGAGCAAACGCCTGTCATTTCAGATGGATACCAGTTGTAGTAGGGTACAGAGACATGGAATATATCAGAGAGACGATAAAGTGGTGAGGGGAAAGGAACCACTGCAGTGTGAGAAAACTCACCAGTTTCAATGACAGTAAATATAGGCCACATAAGTACTGTTTAGGTCTGTACCCCAAACACATTCGTTTTCCTGTAATTGTGGACAAAGAGACCTACAAGATTACAATCAATTCACTTATGTTTAGAATGTTATTCATCCCAAATGATATCAAAGTACTTCTGGTCCAGTTTTATATTTCTGATGACTAGACATAAAAAAAGGGAATTACTTTTTAGATAGTGCTTGACACTTTCCTTGGTGGCCAGTAGTGGGATGAAACAGCAGTCCTCATGTCTGCAATGCCAACAAAACATATCTGACACTGCATTAAGAAACACAATGTGAATCAAGCAAGTTAGCGCACACAATACAAAAGACAACTTTGCACTGAGGTGACAATTGATGCATCTAAATTACAAATGTAGGAAACCCTCATTTCAGCATTAAAATAACAATGATTATCATTTAAGTCTCTATATCTCAAGGATTAAGCCATTTCCATGGTGTTTATGAAACTGTCACTTGATGCTGAATATATTGAGTAGCAAAAAACATCCAACTTGCATTTATTTCCAGTGGTGAAAAAAGGAAACCAGTGAACTCTGAATGATTAAGACACTGATAATGCAAAACCTAATGTTTATATGTGGTCTGAGATTCTTATCTGATATGTATGGCATGCTTCCTTTCTTTTCATTGTTAGATGTCATTTCTACTTTTATACCCGAAACACTTTTAGAAAATTTTATGAATTAGTTTTATCCCATTAGTTACTCTAATTTTACTGTTAAAAAACCCCAAACTACAAAACTGCATTTGGCTTATTTTATACAAAATAAATCCAACTATTGCCCATTTTGTGGAATAAGTATTAAAAAAGAATATAAAATAGAATTCACCAAGATAAAGTGGTGCATGAGTCTATTCATCTCTGAGACATGCCAGTAAAAATAATAACGTGTGATACTTTGGCTGTCCTCTACATATGAGGAGCTAGTCTAACTAGGTAGGACAAAACTCTTTGTTTGCTAGACAGAAGCTTGGTATAGCAAGGATAATACATACATGAGCTATAGATCTTTCTTTCTTTTTTTTTTTTTAATAGAACACAGATTATTTTCTGATTTTATATATAAAATAGAAAGTATAGTTTGAAAATTTTCTTTTACGTGAAACCTCTAGTCTCAGACATTAAACTATCTGCAAATAACACATGATTTTTTTTTTTTTTTTTTTTAAGCAACACACAGGCCGTTCTTCTAACAAAGGACAGCTGAGACATGAATCACAAGCCCCACTTAAACTCCCTGAGACTGTTCCACCATACCTAACTATTCTAAATCTTTGCTCAACAGATAATCAGAGACTAGTTTCCCACCAAGAGCTCTACTACAAAGAGATCAGTATCTGTATGAACCCTAATGCAATTCCAACCTCAGCAGTAACAGAAAGCTAATGATCATCAAAGCAGCCACCCATACATAGACAGGATCTTTATTATGATTACTTGCTACCTCAGTTTTAGTCTATCTTATTTGAATCAAACAAACTTTTCTAACTGTTAGAGCTGATGGGTAAGTGGCAAACAAAGACAAGTTTACAGTGCTTTTCATTACACAAAAACTGATATAGGTAAACAAGTAACTTATAATGAAGGAGGGACAGTGTGTCTGATTTCAGTCTCTCTGAAGTCCACCTCAGTCTGCTCCTTCTCCCAGAGTCTGAACACATCCATTCCTTTCCCTAGGCAGGGCCTCATATCGGGCCCAATCCAGAGAGCAGGAAAATGGACAGTGGCTTCAGTTCAGTGGTTCTTATTTCATAAACCTAAATGAAATGACATTTTCCACATTAACATACTACCAATGAAGGCCCAATGCCAAGCTTATGAGAATTTCTATCTCCATTTATTTTGGCTCATTTTAGTTCAGATCCACCACAAGGGCTTCTGGTTCAATTCTCTATTATGTCACATAAGCCTAGATTCACAGAAGAGTTTAGTTATCAAAATCCTTAACTCTTTAAGGATCTTAAGTTAAGAGCAGAAACCACCGTTCCAAATCATATGCCTGATTTTCCTATTCTGTACTGCTTTCTGAAGGAATTAACACAGCCCTCCCACACAGACTTTCTCAACAATCAGGAAACACTCTGTCTTAAGACCTTTGCCTACCCCCAGCATTGCCTCCAATTGAGATTTATAGTTCTGAACCGAACTGCTTCTGATGATGACCATTCTTTCAAAAACACAGCTCTAAGAAAAAGTGAGATAGCAGTGGGAAGGTGGAAAGCCTAGCTTTAATTCCTTTCTTATTTTGGGATGCAACTTGAAGCATTAGTACAGGCTGCTAGTATTTATACCTTCTCATTTATCACTTTTCTTCTCTCTGGAGGATGGATATATATATATGTAAAAATAACATTACACACACATGTAGAAATTCCTTCAGCTTTTTCTAAATCTCCACACATCTGTTTGTTTTATGTGATCCAGTTTTACTTGCATGCTATTCTTGTAGATAAAAGTAAGCACCAATGCAAAGGACAACAACAACAACAAAGGAAAAGCATCCATAAGAGTTGATTTACCTTTCTCTGCTTCAACACTGAGACACTGTAATAGATCCAACACCTAAGGACAGGGTGTCTATACTAAATTATAAAGCATAACTATAACTAAAACACAGCAGGTCACAAAAATAAAGAAGGGAAAGGTGAGTAGCCATGTTAAAATGCTTTCCCTTTCCCTAAATCCCTTAGGGAAAGGTCCTTACCACTGTGCCAATGAGTTTCTTAGGGCTGCCTCCATCATAAATACTCTGATTAAAATGTAAATTCAACCAACCTTCAGCTTCCCATTAAGGGGACTCTTTAAAAACACCATTAATCAGCTGAGAGATATGTAGTGAAATACCACTTATCAATTGTAACTGCTTATGACAGTTAACAAAGCTTTATATTTGCCCCAAACATGTGCTGATCTATCAATTATGCCAGGGTTCACTCTCACGCTAATTGTACATTTTCTTCTCTAATGCATTTTTGCTGTTATCTCATAGGCTAATGAAAGCCAGGAAATCAATACATATAAATTATACATGCAAAGAAGGACTGCTGTGAACATAAAGTTTCTAATTAATTGCACTTGATTAATTTATATCCTTTAATTATCTTGCTAAGCCACAAACAACATAAATATCTTTGCAATCTGGTTATTGCTATGTCAGTCATAAAAAAAAAAGCACACAGTAAATCTATGAAATCTAGCAAATTCCATTGCCAAAAAACATGGTATGGCATAGCACATAAATATAACAGGACTTACTCAAGACACCTATGAATAATTTTAGCATGACAAATTACCACTAAATATGTTGTATAGTTATTTGACTAAGCTTATAATGCTGTTATAACTTCATATGTAGCATACAGGGTAAACAAAATGCAGGCTTACTATGTAGGATTATGGAGGCTGTTAGTTGTATTTTAAAAAAAAAGCTTTGCAATACAAATGTAAGAAAAATTGCTATCTGATTGGGTAGGGTCAGAGAGCAAATTATCAATATTCTAAATTAGAACATTACTGTTTTACTGTTTTTCTGCACTTAAGATCTGAAGGCAATTTGTTTGTAGAATTATCTGAAAGCCAAAAATGCACACAATCAGGACATAATAATGACAGACCCAACTCTGAACAGGCTTAAATAAGAGCTACCATACTGCCTTTTGTAAGAGGGAATTGGTGAAATCTAAAATTCTTCCATTATGGGAATAGCTGTAACTTTTTACATACAACTTTTTTTGTCTTTCAAATTTTGTCTGCTTTGGTAAACCAACCATCTGTCACTGATCTGTAATCTAATCCTATCAATCCACCAGGCTTGCTCTTTGTCCTGTACAATAGCATATTACTGAATATCTGTATCTACAACTTTCATAAATGTGTAAAAAGAAACTGTATCTGTCTACAGAGAGACTCAGACAGAGACCATCTGTCAGTGACTAAAGCTATTCTTTAAAAAAAGAAAACATTCATCTGGGATTTGCCCTTTACAGAGTAAACCCACTTAACCTCCCAATAAGATTAACTGTTATTTGTTTCCATTAAACAAAAATGACCATGCTAATATGCATTTAATAGTACTAACAGCAAGAGAAACACAAACTTAAACAATGTAATTTTTTTTTTTAAATCATACCGCTTTAATAACAGCTATTTTATTGTTAAAAAATAACTTTCATTTTTCATTACAGGTCTTTTTTCTCCTAAACCTGAAACTAAAAGAATAAAAAAAAAAAAAAAAAAACCCAAAAATCCACATGGCAATTATTGAAACTAAGACAGCAGGCTCTCGAGTCTGCCACACGTTCTAGAGAGCAATGAGAGTACATAAATTAAGTCTGAATAATGCATATAAAAACCCAATACCTTTGGAACATTGATGATTTTCACCTGTGCCCTCAACAGCTATGCATTTATGAAGAAAGGTATTTAACTAAATTGATTATATGAGGCTGCCTGAGTTTGTGCATTGTAGTGGAGACTGTGCTTCTCTCTGCAGCAGCACAAGTCTCTGAAGCAGCCTGAAGCTATACTGAAAAATACTTTAATGCCTCTTCCTAGGCTGACAAAGCATAATAGTACTATCATGCAAGACTGCCTGCGGGGGGGGGGGGGGGGGGGGGGGGGGGAACAAAAAAAACAAAAAACAAAAAACCCACAGTAGGCAAAACCTTTAAAAGTAGAAAAATCCTTCCCTCCTAATTTTGTCCTTATGTATTTTACCAGCCCAAGTTACTGAAATGTGAAACAGTATAATAATAGAGTATTCTAATGAAAAAGGTGAAGTTCAAAATTGCTCATTAAATTACTTCTCAGGCCCCCACCTCCTGTCTTTGCTTATAGCTCTAGCTCCAAAGTAACCTAGAGGAGAACTGCAAAATGTGTCCTCAACCCTTCAACTCTATTTGGAGAATCCTGAGGGAGCTCCATATAATCCATTTCCAGGCATGATTCAAATCTTACTGCAGCCAGTGGCAATATATTTACCAGGTTCAGTTAGCTTTGCAACAGGCTTTCTTCATTAAGGGGAGTGGCACTATGCAGTCAATAAACATTAAGGAAAAAAATATTCCTACAATCATTTTCATTGGTGTTGTACTATATTTGAAGCAGCTATTTATATTCTTATGTATCTCTATGTAAAGAAAACAGTTTTTTATAATAAGAAAATTGTATTTAAGTAGAAAATTAATAGTGCAGGAAATGCTATTCAGGCCAGAAGGAAGTATAAGGCTCAGTGCAAAATGTGTATCTGATATAAATAAGAATAATTAGCTTGATATCAGAGGAGTTATTCAAATTCACTATTGCTAAGAAACTCGTTCCTAAAACAAAGAATCCAGAAAGTAGTAGCTTCTTTTCACCCTTCCCTGACCAACACAAATTTTACTGAGAACCAGAAGTAGAGAAATAACTTTAGGCACACAGATTTCCTCTTACGGGTGAAGAGTTGATGCGTTATTTGCATATAGCAATATCCAATAGTCTAGGGAAAAAAACCTTACTATATATAAAGTGTTATATAGAAGCAGACATTTTAAACTGTTCTTAAACCTACACGAAGATATATTATCAGTCATTTCAAGACAACTAAAGTGCCCTTTATTGGACAGGTGATAGACCGTAACTTTTCAAATAGTGAAACCAAACCTTTGACAATGTGCAGGTTTCTAATCATTTCTTCTCCGCTAGGGACACAGATTCAGGCTGCCATTGCCCAGTATTTGTGTTCCGTGTGTAAAGCCATAGCTGAACAGACAACTGCATTTTCATTATTTTACAGAAAAGAGGATGGTGTAGAGTAAATTTGAGAAAGACATGAATTAAAAAGCATCAGGTTTAGCTGCTGATGAAGTTCTGACATTAGACTTGCCACAAAACAGAAAATTACAGCACAGAACACTCAGTGGTCATTAGGAATTAACTCATGGCACCAGGAAAAACTTTTATCCATCCAAAAAATATCAATTTATCTAAGACAAAGGAAGTATCTAACTTCCACTAGAGTTCACTAGATTTGTCACTTCAGATATAAAACACCTAGACAGAAGCAGAGTACCGAGGTTTGACGGCAATTACCTTATCTCTCCTATTTTTAGTGACAGGACCAGATTATTTTAAGTGCATTTTATAGAAAACCCTTCTTTACTGAAATATAAAGACTGTAATAAAGACAATACAATGTTTTGAAACTGTTTTAAATCCTTCACTCAGCTTTGCTTCTACAGATTTAACATGTAGGGGTTCTAATCTTACTGCTACTAATTAGAGCTTTAGTGTAATTGTGCCAACAGGGTGCTTGGCATAATAATTACTATTGAGAGATTCTGGTGGAGCTGTAACATGCCCACATAATACAGATATGTCTAGTATTATAGAGCAGTCACCTTTGTATGTTGACTTTTAAGTTGGATTTTAACCAAGTAAGGGCTTATTTTGCCTTTATTATAAAGCTCAAAAGGCATATACATATGTATGATTTAGATATTCATTTTTTCCTCTCTGATTCTTTTGAATATTAATTAAGTAGAAGAAAACTAGAAGGCACATTTTTTTCCCCACATCCTTCATAATTTAGTATAGCCTGGCATGGGGAAAGAACAAAAATGTTTATGTTGGCCAGTCACACTTCTAATGTAACATAACACTTATTTCTTAGAATAATGTCCTCAGCTGCAAAGTTTACCATAATATATAATAAACTGAACAAAAAACTGAGGATTAGCAAGACTTAAAATCTGCATTTAGAAAGTGCTTGTACTGCATTTCATTACAATCTTACTGATTTTGAAACAAATCTCATGTAACTATTTGAACAAGTATATTGAGGAAAATGCATAGAAATTAAACCTAAGGAACAATGAAGGAAAACTAAGATATAGCAGGAGGGGGAAAAAAAAGTAAGTAAGGTTTTACTATCTTAGTGTTTAACTTCCAGATAGTGAAAGTTTCTTAATGATGTAAATGTATAGTGAAAGAACCCTTACCAGCTTTGAGATGTTTTGTTTGGATTTTTTTTTTTTTTTTTTAAACACTAGAAATATCAGCTTCAGCCATATAATCATTAATGACAAAAACAACTTGGTTATGGCTATTTGTTACGAAGGACTTCAGAAGCAATTTAAATACACAAACTTGGTACAGTATCATAGAGGAGAACGTAATAGGCTATTTCAGTCTAACTGTAGAATTTTCTCTTAAAAAGTGTTGTGAATTCTTTAAATAAAAAAATATATAGCATGGAGCCTAAACCAAAGCTCCATTTAGAATAGACAAGCTTGTTTTTACTGCCCCTTAGTGCTTCCCTTTTAAAGTGACAGGAAACCAATTTCTGATTACAAATCAATAGGTTAGCATGTTACATTCAGACAGTAAATTTAGTTGTTAGTATTAGACCATAGAGGAGGAAATCAGAAAAGAACAGATGTTGCCATCTTAATATATATGTCTTGCAAAAAGCACAGAAACAATATTGCTTTTTTCCAACTACATTCATACTTTCAAGGAACTATTCTTACTGTAGCAAAGTCATGTGTGGCCTATTTTTCATTCATTTTTTAAGTCACCATTAGAACAAAATACACAGAAAATACATCATATACATAAAATAAGTAAGTTCAAGTTTCACAGAGCAGGAACCACCAAATGCACAATATATTTCTTAGTTAATATAATGGCAACAAGAAGTATGTATGCTCCTGTCACACAAGATACCTTTTGATGAAGCCTCTTTATTCTTTAAGCTTTTAAGATAATCTTGGAGAAATCATCAAACTATAAAAAGAAATCAATAAAACAGAAAAGGTTCCCATCACCCCTAAAAAAATCCATAACTTTTGCATTTTAATAGAGACACTACAAGACTATACCAGTCATTTTCTTTCTGATGTGTTCCTTTGATTTCACTCTTATCTCACAGGACTCTTCACTTTCCTGAGAAAGGGATTATTGAATTGTATGTCTCCCTCAGATGCTCTTGATCATTCAAGTAGTCTGTACTTAAGAATGTTACAGAGTCTGCTCAGCTGCTGGCTTCTTGGAAACTCATCAGGGACTGTCATCTTAATATTAATTGGGTTTTGTGCAGGAATCTGTGTCCCACAATGAGAGGGTTTCAAGAGAGAAGATTATGCCCAAAGCCAGATATAAAGACAAACATATTTAGCAGAACAATTATGATAATTGCAGAAACACTCTGAGAAATAAGTAAATCTGATTAAGAGCACTTCTACATGATCAAATATTAATCTGATGTCTTCACTCTAACCTGGTTTGAGCATAAGAGGCTTCTTATGGTTTTATGTATTAACAGATTTGTAGAAGCTGAACTCATAGTACCTAATAATATGGTACATCCAAGTCAATACAGTAAAAGGATCTTTACGGAATGTAATCCACTTAAATTAAAAATAGACACAGATTGGATCATAAAGCTTAAATTAAAATTGACATACAGTCAATCAATAAAACATTTTATGTAAAGTCTAGTATAAACTACCATAACGTTTTTTAATCTCATAGCATAAAAAGTTATGTGTATTTCTTTCTATTTAATAAAGACTTCATCACTTCAGAACAAATCATCACAAAAACCATCCGGACACTGACATAAAACTTTCCAGCCACACACAATACCCAGACAAACAAGCAGACCTGTTTTTGCAGATGTGAGACTTATTTCCCCAATAAATAAATAAATAAATTAAAAAATCTGTGTTATTTGTAGAGATTTGAAGTCTCTGGTTAAAATTCCTCCTTAAAATCACTATGATTTGTAAGAACTGTTGGCTAACCCTGCATATCTAAGTGATGACAGTAAAACAGAACTTAAGTGTTTGCAACACTGATTTTATATGCATGCACGCACATGCTTATATGTACGTATATATACATACATACATATATATATATAAAATGTGCCTCTATCAGGAAATATTAATCCATACAAAATCCTGTTCAACATTCTATACTTATTATATTTAATACTCTCATGACAAGTATTTCTAATTTAACACACACACCAGTTTTGGATGCACCTTAAGATTATATATGCTATTCATACTTTTATTACATAAATTTGCAGAGACAGAAGCAATGCCTGAGAGCATCTATACTATACTTGCCCGATCATCTGAGTCAGCTCAGAGGAAGACTCCCATAGATAGCTGTTTTCAAAACTGAACAGCAAGCACCTGAATTCTATTACTGTAATACATACACAAGCCAGAAAAAGCAGGTAATGTCATCAAAAAGTGCAATAACTGTAGCAAAATGAATTACTTCAACCTGAGAGAGAAAGAGAAATGCATACACAGAGATATCCATCTATCCATCTTTATTTGTAAGTATTAGCCACATATAGATCTTATGTGAAAGGTAAATCTTGCCAGTATGGCTTACCTCCCATAGTAATTAGGCTTGTGTTTCTGCTTTATTAACTCTGATACAACAGTGTCCTGCCCTCTGTCACCAGAGGTACTAATAGATGATAATCACTACGATTTGGAAGCCATACAAATTAAATGATGAAGTGAGATGAAGTGTAGCAATGCAATGAGTTCAAGGACAAGTGAGTTAGTCATTTCACTATTCCTTTTCGGGATATTAAATAGGATATTCATGCAGCATTTAAATCAGTTTATTACATAACAATCATTTATGTATAGAAGTTAAATATGCACATTACTGAAATATTAATCTTTTAAAGATGATACTAAAAAGTTTACCTTATACAAGACAGCTTACTTTCCCCAAGAGAAACAAATATATACTTATTTACAAAATCACTGAAATGTCTCTTTACAAGATTTAATACTCCCTTCAGACAATAATTTTAATTTTATGTGGACAGCAGGTGTATTTTTCAGCCCAGTGGAACATGCCTATATTAGTATATGGGAAATATTTTTTTTTAAAACAGCTTTTAACTGCTTTGCTACAATGTTGAAGATATGATACTGACTCCTAGCTCCTAAATACAATTTTTCATTCATTAATCTTACAGCACAAATATTCTATACCTAAGCTATTTTTTTTAATCAAGCACTTAACTATACAAAAATATAACTCAGCCAATAGAAGTAATTTATTTACAAATAGCTGTCAGTATTTTCTCCTTTCAGAAGTTTTTAAATGCTAAAACTTGCAATAGGTATCCTAATTAATCAGTAATTTCAAATGAAGCTTTCAGTTCTGAAGTGCCTGGTTTACTGGTGTATTTTCTTAAAGTTATACCAAAATGTTAATAATCATCAGTTTCATAAGACAGACTTAAAAAACGGATACAATAAGTCTGAACATTGACAGTGTTTAACTGTCTTTTCAAATCCATGCTTCTAGTTGGTAACTTATCAATAAAACATTCTTATTACATTTATTGTTTTGCAATATCATTATCACACACACATAACAGTTGGTTTCAAAGTTTTACACGACTTAAGACTTTAATCCAAGATAGCCACAGTTTTGGAAGGAACAAATATATTTCAGTATATTTACTGAATGTCAAATATTGTTCCATACAAGTTAACTTGATTTTTTTTAAGTTGTTATTACTGCAGTACTTCATGTCAAAGAGATTATTTCTCATTTGTTGTTAACATGAGTAAACAGGTGCCTGCTGTTAGATAAATGTATTCTGCAGTTATCAAAAAAAAAAACAATAAACAAACAAAAAACAAAAAATCCACACCAAACAACAACAACCACCACTCTGATTCCAGGGAAAAGAACCTATGTTATTCAAACCATCACCACATTTCCCAGTATTCTAAATGAATATATTCAGCTACAACAGTTCACCCTAATATTTACAGTTTTGAATGCTGCCAGATAAGCTTTAGTAATCACAATGCCCTGCAAAAACCTAATTCTCCCTTGGCCTCTATCATGCACTTTGAAAGCTAATACCTAGACTCTTCTACATCTGTGCTAAAATCCAAGATACAAAAAATACTATTCAGACTGTGTCCACATATATTGACACTAAAGACATTACTTCATTCTTTAAATGTTAAGATAAAAAGCAATATGATTTTTTAACTAAATTTGAATTCTACATACTAAAGCTATTTTAAATGATAATGAAACTTTTAACAGCCTAGGTCTGTTCTGATTTTAAATTCTACAAAGCATGTACTTTAATACAGTGCCACAAAATCTAGATAGCCCATATTACAATTACATCTCAAGTTTTAAAAGTCTCCAACCCAGTGACCTCAAAAAAACCTCCTAAAAATTAACAATTCCATCTCTGAAGAAGAAATGCTTAACAGACAAAAGTAGTACAGATATTTTGCTAATAATCATCCAGCTAGATACTTTCTGTTCTGAAGAATTGTTTTTTCCATGGCTAGCATGTTTACATCCATTCTAGATGCAGATTATGGCAATTAGATATTTATCCTCCTTAATGTACACTGTTTTTATTTATGTTGAACTTGAATCCATTATCAGAAACAAAGCTGCATACATATAACCCTAACCAATTGCTGGAGATGCATACAGACAACTGCTTGTTTATTTTGGGTAGACTAATCTTATGGCATGCATTAAAAACGTTGTACTTGTCACTGACTAATACAGCAAATGGAAACCTTGGAACAATCTTATTTACAATTCAAGTGCTCCATAGTTGATTCTTGCATCAGAATTTTTACTTAACCCTTTTGTTAAAAAACTGAATCTTCCGGCAATATTTGGCTACCCTGCAATTTAAAACTAAATAAAAGTAATTTCATTTATTACAGTTTTTCACTAAAAGATAGCTAGAATGCATACCTCATTGTACATTTTTTATGCCCTTGGTTAGTATGTAATATATAATTGTACATTTCAACTATTCACGCAGCTAGGGTTATTGTTGAAAGGAAAAAAAAATTCCCTCATCTGTATTCCATAAGTAAAAGGCTTAGCTGCTGTTTTTACTTACAGTTCTCAGAATATGTCTCTTCTAAACCATTTTAGATCCTAATATCAAAGTTTTATTAGTTATTCTATCAGAAAATTCAAACCTTTACTAACTGACATGAACAGCGACAGTTGGTTTAAGTGTGGTTGGGCACCCCGATTCTATCACGGGAAAAACAAAACTAAACACTATATGGCATATGTTAACATCTAAAGACTGAAAACATACCCAGCAGAATAGTCTCCCAGACTAAAGGAAATCACTGCTTAATTCCACAAACATTTGTTTCGGCTCAGGAAATGCACTAGAAACTTTAAGTAGTTTCCTGGTTCAAAAATGCTCTATTTGATAATGTGGTCTCATAAGATGCTGCACAGCACCATCTACTGGTTTGAACAGTGGGCTTTGCAGACAACGCACCCAAGAAACCCAGAACAATTATTCTTAGTGTTATCTGAAATCTAAAAAGAAGGCATTCCACTCACCTTAGTGCCATAGGATTTGTAGGATTCTGCATAGATTCACTGTACAAACAGAAAGACAACGAGAGACAGACAGAGAAAAAGAGTATCATCAGATGTGCACATAAAGACCTCTGAAAATCATACAGAGATGAAATCTGAGCAAAAGGGCCTTATTCGAAGAGAAAAGCAAGCTGAATTTCCTTTGTCAGAGTCCAGGGAAGTGCTCATTTAAAACTGTCTCATGGATGATATGTTCTTGGTTCAATCTAGATATCTTTCTTTTTAGAAGGAAATTTAGGAGGCATTCAGGAGGTTGTTGGATCAAGATTTTTCTTCCCCTTAACCAAGAACCTCACAACAATTTCCAGATTAATCACAATTTAAGAAATGCTAACTTCAGAAACAGTTATTTTATTATAAGCTATAAAGACTTAGGGGAAAAAACATATAAATGTAAGTGATAAACAATATCTTTTCATTTTGTCCAGGCTTTATATATGCAAACAGGCTAAAAAGAAGTGATATTTGGAATACTATCATTATAACACTATGAAATCTAAAACTGCCTCAGGAATATTTTCTGTGAAAAAGACTAGTGAACAAGTTTAGTAGCTGTTTAAATGTACGTTTTTATTCTCTTTTATTGTTATTTAAAAAGAAAATACAGTCAAGCTCACTTTAATGAGAATTGTCTGCCACATAATCATGAAAACATTAAATAATTTATATAAAATTTTCACCAAAAATGTCACTATCCAGCCCTCTGACTTGTGGGGTTTTTTTCTTTTTTTTATATGCAGCTTTCATACAAGCAGTAGCCATAGACCTGATGTAAAAATTAAAGACAAAAATTCTGCAGCCTTAGTGGAACTGCTTGTTTAAGTATCATCCTTACTGTTTAACGCTGCAAATTATAGAACTGGGTCTAACAGTGCATCCTCAGTGACACCTCTCAAACTGTGGTAGCAGAATTCTATAGATGGAAGCCCAGATTCCACTCACACTTCTGACTGCTCCCCTGTAAATTAATTTGTTTACTTGATGCCTGTTTCATGAGGTGCACAGAGGCTTTAGCAAGTACACGTGCACACCAAAATATCACACATTTAGTACCCACTGCGGGGTCCCAGCCATGACGTGCTCTGTGACAGCTTGATGATAAACAGCTGGCCTGCTTTTGGAAGATGCAGAGCGCACTGGGCAACATGAGCAAGAAACAGGTAACTGATATTAGCAGAACTAACATTCCAGAATAACAGGGCAGACTACTTTGAAAATCCTATTGCCAAGGTGTCAAAGGTAAGACTGGTTAGAACTCAGTACAATGCCTGGTAAACTAAATATACTTTCATCAATTTCAGCAAGAGTTGCATCACACCTTCCGGGCACAAAATTAAGAATCAGAAGAATCCCTCCTTATCCCATCCCCAGTAATTCATGATCAAATGTTTTGTTATATCTGCAACACCAGTATATCTCGAATTAGTGCAGGTAGTTTACTTCCTATTTAAGACAGTGAAACTCATGAGATAAAAATATCCTGTGCTGTATGTTTCCATTCAATATATTATAAAGCAAACCTGTCTGCCTACCATCTCCTGCAGCCAGCAGGAGATTCTGTAAAGCCCTAAGGGCAATGCATCATTGCCTTTCTCTACCACAGAGCTGAAGAGGTGGAGACATACAATAATTCCAATAATTCTAATATCAGCAGAGTCTATAGAGATGATTGCAGGTATTATCACAGATACCTCTGGTAGCAGTACCATGGTAGTGTCAGGACAGGCAAATTTCAAATATACAAAAGACCTTAAGTTTCAAATACTCTCTGCTACATAAATATTTTTACAAAATTTTATTTGGCGACATTCATCCCACATTATAATTCTATTTCAAATTATAACACAAAACTGCCTCTTTCCTTTTAACTTTAGTGACTCAATAGCTGGTAGTTAAGTGTAATTTCATCTGTCACTGTAGTGACATGCAATCTTCTCAGTGTGATTTGCCATAGAAGTTTGTTGCATCAGTTTTCAGTAAACATTTTTTTTTTTTTTTTTTTTAAAGTGACCAGAAGTAGTATCTCCAACTGAACGGCATTATCTACTCAGCACAACCTAAAACAGGACTTTCGTCAGCAATTTTACAGCATCAACACATAGTACAATTTTTTAAGTCCTTTCTGTCATTGTAAAGAAATGAGTTTAGTATATCAGTGAACTATAAAATGTTGTGCGTCAATACCAAGATATATCCAAATAGCTTTTTCAAACATCATTTACAGGCTGTGCTGAGTTCCAGTATTTTAAATACATTTACATTCTTCCTAATTTCTAATATTCATACTAATATTTAGATGTTTTAAACTATGTAAAACATATTGGCTTAAAGTTGCTAAATGAATAATTCTATGAAAATATTATCTTGCAAATACATTGAATATCAATTTGTACCAAGAACCTCGTAACCCAGGTGACAACTCTTGGATCACAGATAGAGTTGGATATTTTCTCCTGAGTTCCATTTAAAGAATAACGTTGCAGAGATAACTGACTTTACTTCCAATCACATCAAACTCCAGCTTTATTTTTTAATTTTTTGAAGTTTTAACACAACATAACAGCCAAAAACAATATGATAATTCTCTTATAAATAACTAGCAAGAAGAGGTATTCTTTTTTCCCTAATTTGAAGGGACTTTGGATTAGACTTTTGTATTATAGACTCGTGGAACAGGAATCATTTTTTCCACATTTTTGCCAAGTGCCCAGCAAACACAACACTTGAAAAATCTAAATGGCAGCCAAGACAAGTCCTGTCAAAAACTGTATTTTGATTAAATATTGTTCAGACTAAGCCAGTAATAAATCCTTGTTATCTAACATCTTTACTGAAAAGAGATACATACATATGAAAGAAAAAATCAGCTAGGTATCACGTATTAGAATCTGATTATTATTTAATTGTATGGAGGTTAGATTTGTATTACTTTGAGCTAATGTATTTATCGATAACATGGCATTATTATGAAAGTTTAACATTCTCCAACAGAATAATTGTCAAGCTACTACCCACGGTCACAGGAAATTAAAGTTAAAACTGAACCTGGCAAAAACAAAGCAAGATGCTGTTTTAAGCATATTACTTGTTAAGTATTGCCCATGGACTACTGAAGATTTGAGATCACTATATTCATATAGAGAATGATTTAGAATCATTGCTTATTCATGACCAGCTACAGATGTAAACATCTACCATGAATAAGCACAAACAGATCTTTGCTGTTCTGAAAAGTGGCATCTAATTTTTCTACAAATGCAGCATCATAAATACTGCAACCAACTGAAGCATTTGCAAGAATGACCTGAAGTAATGCATGTGTATTATGCCTGCAGCTCACAAAGTTTTGGATGCATTAGTTTTCATACACTAAATATATATAATTATTATGAATGCACAACTTAGAGACTGCATCAGTGTTGTTACTGGATGAATGTGTGAAGAAAAAAACCTTTCACAGTTCCCAAGCAGTTCCATCATAGCATGTTTTACATCAGTGACTGCAATTTTCAAAGCACTCAGCACTGGTCTCAGAAGCCAGGAAACTAGTGCCACTTTAGGTGATATTTTATGTATTACTTTGAATAGTAACAGATACCTAGTCTGTGTGCAAAAGCTGCTGTCATTATGGGCTGCTGAGAGAGGAGAGCTTGCTACAAAAGGACCTGAAAGGATCAAGCCATGGGACTAATTACAGTCCTACTTCCTTTCGCCATAAATAAAAGTCACTCAAACTGGAAAATATATTTACATAAAGAGCTATAGCAATTGTCACAAGTTTCTACAAACATATATTACAAAGTGAAGAACCTAGCAAAAGAGTCATGAGGACTGCACTCAGAGCCCTTGCCAGCAAGCTCCATATTTTAGAATTCTTACTGAACCTCTACGGTGTGTATGTAACTAGTGGAAAAAATCCTATTTTTCAATATTTTAGAATAGTATATTGATTTTTGGTATAACTACTGACACAATTTCACAAAGGTTATATATGAGCACTTGCATAACTAAGTGTCAGTAAGCCTACCAAAATCGATGCAAACATTCATAAGCTCAAAAGCAGGCATAAGTTACAGTATGTTGGTATGAATTCTAATGAGATTTTTAGGATATACTACAATGTTCAGTCCTTTGATGAAACAGTACCGTAAAGCATTCATTCCTTGCCTATTTTAAGCTTTCACCTAATAAAAGGTCGTAACTGCAAAGGCTCTGAGGATATCCCATATCATAAAAATAAGTGCCTTAATAGTTTCATCTATATTAGTGCCTCCAAAGACACTAAGCATTTGTCTTTTCAAAATATTTTCTCCAATAGGGAAAATTCTGGCAGCATACCAGAAAGAATGCTTTTGGATAAATATAGAAAGAATACAAGTATGTTTTTGAATATTTTTCTGTTTTTAGACCAGTGTACAAAAATTCCTAATTTTATCATGGATGGTTCTCAAATACACAGTGTGTATAATCATCTGTCACAGCATAAATGTGCTACTGGGTGAGTCAACTCAAAGACTGTCTTGTGCTAAATTAACAATTAGCTGTTCTAACCTAACCTGAATAAGAAGGTAGATAGCTTCTTGCAAACACATAGCTACATATCTAGCAATAGACACTAGTACCTACTACATACTATGAAAAATTAAAAAAAAAAGGAAAAGAAAATATGAAAAAAAGAAAGTTATAAAATGAAAGCTCTGAATGTTGGCAAAATTCCATCCTTTAATTCTCTTAGCTTTGCTAAGTAGAAGAATGGCAAGTGAAAAGGACCATGAAAGAGGGTTTTCTGGTGATGTAACATGCAACATCTCCATTCTGATGTTTTTCTGACTAGACTTAAAAGCTACGGTACACACTACCTGTGTAGTAAGCGACAGTTTTAGTGCCTGTCCACAGCAAGTTAATCTATGACTTTCACCTTTGAGCTCCCGGGTTAACGCATATTAAGTCTTCTGACTACATATATGCTACTTGTAAAGCATACTTTTCAACTCTTCATAATGGCCTGGTCTGCTTAAGCCCAAATTCCCTACCTAGTTTTAACTAGTGAAGTAGAATGTGATCAGATAACCTTTGCAACACATTGGACCCTATTGCTGCTGCCTTTTCCTCACAACTGTGAAGTCGAGAGATATTATATAACTCCCATAAAAATATTTTCTTTCCTATCTAGGACATGCATAATTCAGTAACAAGAACTCTTTATGGAAAAGAAAAAGAAACAAACAAAAAGAAACTTGAGCCAGATGCGTCCTTTTGCATATGAGATGAAAATTCTGTTTGGCCATGTACTCCTGAGGTAATGACCAAGTTTTATAGGGCTTCAAAGTCCCCCAGCCAATTTGTTGGCAGAAACAGAAGCCTTGAAGATACGTAACATCAGATTCTCCCAAACAGCAGAGCCAAGTACAAAAATATTGCCAATCACAGCCATAAGGAGAAGATTCAAAAGTATATCTGTGCTATCTCCTCAAATTCTTTTTACAGAGTGTATGAATTCTAAGATTAGTAGAACTCCATGGATGAACAACCATGAAAAGGTAAGTCTTAACCAAGGTCCTTGAAACCAACAAGGAAATGGAGATGCTTTTTCCCCACTGTAGGAACTCACTAGATCTGATGCAACATTTACTTCCTTGAATCAGACTAATTTGCCAGATATCTAAGTGATATATCACCTGAGCAAGTGGGAATGGAATTAGGAAGGCCAAAGTCTGGCTAGAGTTGAAACTGGTGAGAAATGTAAAAGACTCAAACTACAGTTGTCAACAGATTGAAAAATAGCAATGTCATCAATGACCTGGATGGTGAATGTAAGGTACCCTCAGCAAGTCTGCAGATCTCATCAAGCTGGAAAAAAGGGATAACAGAAACCTAACAAAGTTCAAACAAAAGTGCAAAGGCCTTCATTTTGAGTGGAACAGCAACTTGCAGGGGGGCAAGCTATGGACCAACTGACTAGGTAGCAGTTCTGCAGAATAAAGTCTTGGGGGCCTTCATGGACAAATCAAACAAGGTTGCACACCTCTATGGCTGGCCATGGACTGGGCTGTATTAGCAACAGCATAATCAACAGATCAAGGGAAGGGATTATTCCTCTCCACTCGGCTTTTGAGCAGCCACATCTGAAATACCCTGTCCAGACCCTCCAGTATGAGAGTGGAGTCTAGAGGTTAACAAAGATGATTGTGGGGTAAAAGCACACGCATACATACGGCAAGGCTAAGGGAAATGGGTTTGTTGAGCTTGGAAAAGAGAAGACTACAGATCTGTGTGGGAAAAGGAGGAGGAACTAACTACAGTCCTCCACTACAGAAAGGGAGATTACAGAGAAGAGGCCCTGACTCTTCTCAGAGATGCACAGTGAAAGGATAGAAGGCAACAGTCACAAGTTACATCAGGGGAAATTACAAATGGACATAAAGAAATTAGACTTTAATCATTAGAATGGGCATTCAGAGGGACTGTGGAATCTCCAGCCTTTCAGATTTGCTGAATTCAATTGAATAAGCCCTGAGCTACCTCATCTAACCAGGAAGTTCACCCTGCTCTGAGCAGGAGGTTGGACTAGATAAATTTTCCTTTCAGGATAAACTCCAGGTCTCATTCAGACAGATTTTTTTTTTCCTGAGATTCTATAATAAATTTCCCCACACTTATCATGAATAGAACAAACTGAGCTATAACCCAACATTACCAGCACAGGATTCATGACAGTAAACTACTTTCTGATACCATCAATTGGGAATTTATTGACTATAAATTATTTACTCTTCAAAACTGTAGCTTTTCTGTTAGCAATCTATTGTGAACATACAGGTTAGGAAGAGATATAGTATCTTACTCCTTTTCCCAAATTAGCATGCACATTTGACAGCATTATTTATACTCAAATTTTTTTAAACTAGTTGGTCAGTTTCTATGCTGCTTGTATGGGCTTTTCTCACAAAAATAGGAATTTTTGATTTAAGAAAATCTGATTCCAAACCAAGCCAACTAGTTTCTGGAAGAGCAAAATTAATGAAGCCTCCTTTCCTGCAGAGTTGCGATAGCTTATGTGGCTTCCCTGGTTTCTAATAAAGGGTGAGATCACACTATAGCCTTCCCCTCAGTGGAGTATTAATAAGAGCTTTTTCTTTTAACCATTGCTTATTTTCCTAGGACTCACAGAACTGAAATATCTTTAAGATCTCTAGCTTTCCATCAAATTTATTTCAAATTGAACACACACAAAAAGTTAGCAGGGACAGATGGACTGACATGCTCATACACAGTCAGCATGACCACCCAAGAAAGTCATCTCTAGGTTATCAGTCTAGAAAATATCAGTGAGACAGCTCAGCATCACTTGGAATTTCTCTATATGTCTTCAATAATTTCTATTTCAGAGTAATAATTACTATTGGTTAAAGTCATCTTATCTAGATGTCTAGAAAACTAATTGGTCTTCAAAGGACTACTTTTCAAAAATTATCATCATAAATCAGAAAAAGGTCCTGTTATTAAATGAACAAACTTATTGTTGCATTTAAACTTCTCTTAATTGATTTTTTAAAGAAATTTTAAGACAAATAGTCTCTTAGTTTATATATATATGATCTAATCCAGAGACTACAAAAATGGAGTTACTCAGTACAGTAATCTTCAGAAAATAATTGGCATTTTCATTTTAAAATGCTATATTAATCCTAGTTAATTGATTTACTCCCCTTCCTTGAATTCCTCCAGGTTTTCCTTTTTCCTCAATTTAATCAATAAGAGAATATTTTATAAATGAAATGCTAAGTGTTTGTTGCAAAACTATTCTTTATTTGATTCAGAAGACATCATAAATTAGAATACTAAATGGAGAATATTGCAAGATGATCATCATGGTATTTGAGGGGCTGAATCTTATCTAAGCATAACTGTGATATAGGCTGCATGCCAGGTAAAACTCTCAGTAATGACATTAGCGTTAGGTGCTTGGATGTTGCCAAGGTAATATTTTTGAACTAATCCAGATTGAAATCTCCCCTGTTTCTTCACAACAAACCATAACAAAATTAGCAAGTTTCAAACACCTACTAAAAACAAATATGCTTCTATCAGTTTGTTCTGAAAACTGAAGGAACTACCTAGAAATACATTTTGGGGGAAAAAAAAGTTCCCAAATCCTGTAAGGGTAAAGTTTCAAAAGTCTCAAAACCCAGGACCAAACAGAGCTAGTTATAATTCTTTTGGCCTACAGGTTCACACATTGGCAAACACTGCCTTCCCACTCTTTTTTTGAATGGTACCATGCTGCAGGAATTAAACCTTAGCTCATATTTGAAATGGTGCTTGTCAAAGATGTGCATCCAGAAATCTGGACCTAGGTCATAAGGTGCTATTTTAGGCACACCAATCTGATGTTCCAGTTAAGTACGTTCTTACTGTCTTGCTAACTTTCTGAATAAATGTTCTTCAGCTTGTTCAGATGTACAGAATCTCTTTCCAATGTTTTTACTAAAACTCCTAATCTGCAAAGGAAAAGAATTTGAAAAAACATCAGTTTAAATATAAATTAGCATCTCAGTTCACAACTATCATTCCTATCACTACTCTTTGCACACATTTACCCAAAGTTTTGTGAACCACACCAGACTAATCTCAGATTAAGAAAACTGCTAAATACTTATAAAGTCACCCAGATGGAAAAATATTACAAATAACTCAAGTGCTGTCAGCTGCTGTGAAGGTGTAATATTTGACTGGACCCCAGTGAGGTGTGAGAAATTTGACCATTCATGGTAATTAACGGTAACATGGCTTGTTTCCAAACATCTTGGGTAAGAATAGAATTGGGTCTAAGAGGCAGAAGGATGAATTCTCTTGGCGCAAAGTCATTTTATTTGAATACAGAGCAAAAAGCAGCAATTGTATCAAGTCCAGGCTTTACTATGAGAAACCTACTCACCTCCATTAGCAGGTCAGGACAGACACTTATAAGAATGCCATACTGATCAAGGTCAACTTTCTTCCCCACCCCCAGTCTCAGGAGCAAGATGAAGCCGGACCAATTTCAAACCTGTCAGAACTTATACACTACTGCACCTTTCCAAGGTCTGTTTAAGCAAGACAACAAAAGGCCAATTTCCACAAGAAAAGGATCCCTTAGCAGGATGGGCAACACCAAGCTATGGACAAGGGCCAGCCCAAAGACGAAAGGAGGTTTTAAACTTTGTGAGAATGGGACAGTGACCACCAGATTCTATCTAGATCACGCCTTCTCCCTCTTCACCCCAGGGTGGGGAGGACTGTATTTTCAAATTTCTTGGGTTTTTTTTCTTTTTTCTTCAATGCCTTATATAGGTGTGTGAGCTCACACAGTGAAACAAAAGTACACCCTGCCCCCTTCAATGACTGTCACTTTACTAGGTTGTCCAGGCCAGCAACTGAGAACAACAAATATATTAGAGAGAGCCACCTTCCAAACACAGAAATTCCACAAGCAACTCATTCAGCATTAGATCATTGCTTTCAGATTTATGTTATTTGTCAACTTGCATACATTTCAATACCACTCATTACCTAAAAAGAACTACTACTTCTCTCATCTTTCATGTAACTAAAACGTATGTAAAGCATACGAGCACAAACTAAACATATCAATCTGAAATATACCACGCAGAGATGGAGCATGGAAAGATGATGGAGGAATGCCTTTCAGGATGCTACGCAATGTTTAGCTATTTCAACAATGTTACCAAAAGCCCATGAAGCAGTATTTAATTCTCACTTCTTCAACATTTTCTACTTTGAGGTAGTATTCAGTATGTTGGATGCTGAAAATAGTATTTTGTACATGCCAGAAGTAGTGGACACACTAATTCCATGTTCACTAATTTGTAGCTTTAGCGAATGGTTTGCTGCAACTCTAATTTTGATGTGCTTTTCAAAGGCAGTCACAAAATGAACATCAAAGAACGTGACTAATCCACATAGGGAAATCTGTCTGAAAATTGTTGGGGAAAATAAAGTGAATCAATAGCATATCAAGAGACTCAAATAGAAAAATACTGAATGTTCATTTCCTCGGTTTCAGTGGGGTAGGGATTTAGTGGAACCGGAGCAGCTTGTAGGATTTTCGGCTTTCTTGGTAACATTCAAATAATTATTGTGATGTGCTTTGGATTCAAATTTACTTAGTTCTCCTAAAATTATATTTTATACCTTCATGTTGTTTACTGTTGCACATACAGCATGATTAGGAGAACTAGTCTGCACTATACAGCAACTTTTAGGTACACTGTTGCAAGAAAAAATACTGTAACAAGTGTTCATGTTTGCTCATGACTGCACAGAAAAACATGGAAAGCAGCTATTCATTGGAAAAAACTGCTAAATAGCGGTGAATATTAAAAAAAACTGAGTTAATTTCAATGCTTTAATGATATTTACAGCATATAGGATATATATATGTATATATTTAATGTGGTTCACATTCCAGGAAACGTGATATGCTGACACAAGCAACTCTTTAATGGAGGGCTATGTCTGTGCAGTTTGTTACATAGGCTGCAAACTTTCTTCTTCTGTTTGCCAAACAGCTGTAAATACGGTCTTACACAGACCATATTATGCAATTTCAAGATCTGAATAAACAGAAGCACACCTCTATGTTAACTTCTTGGAAGAAAAATATCAGGTCTCTTTATCCCAAACACAATATAACAAAGAAGAAACTTAGAAGCACGTCCCATACAGTATTAATGGGGGAGGGAGGAATCAATTCCCCTACTGCTTATTTACTTTTGCATGTAACTATACAGCTATCTGCAGACAATCCAGTGATCCATTCATACACAGAGGTATGAATTCCTTCATTAAATTCAAAGCTTTGCATCAGGTTAACCTTTAGACCATATTTATTTTACTCTTCCCCCCTCTTAGTTGAAGAATCCAAGCAGTAAGCCAGTGATTACTAAAAACTCAATGAAATAGCTTTTCAAAATTCACTTAAATAATTGACAACTAAACAAATTTCCTGAGGTTTTAAGATGCAGTTCTATAACTGTAATAGAAAAGTAACGGTTGTTGATAAGGTTGCAAGTAAACATATTCCTGATATTCAGTGATCATCTCTTTCAGAAACTGTTGAAAAATGAATGGTTCTAAGCTCCACTTCAAAAATCCATAACCCATCTATAACCCATAACCCATCTATAAACCATGCTTCCACCCTGACACTGAATAATCTTTATAGTTCTCTAAATAGAAGCACTCTTTCCCTAATATACACAAAAATGATCAAACTATCATATAACAAAGAGATTGACAACTATTGATAAGGCAGGGAAATTCTACATTTACTTCTTAGCAGTCAGAAAAATGGTCTCACTATTCTTAAATAACAGCAAAAATAATAAAATCTAAAAAAAGAAGGGGGGGTAGAATTTAATTTGTTTGTTAGAGCTGTTCCTTCCCTTGCCTTAGAAGATTAGCTTTCAAAGAGACTTTGAAAGCACTGATGTACTTCTTTTCAAGTTAAAGGGAAAAGAAACATGTAAATACCAAACACTTGCTCCTTAGAGCGTAACAAGAAGGAAAGGAAAAAAAAAGAAAAAGACTAGTTTCCTAAAATAAGTTAAAGTATTATCTAATATTTTTCTAATATTAGATTATTTTATAGCTTTTTACTGGAATCTATTTGTAACTTACCAATAAAACTTTGTACAAAAACTTCAAAAAACCTTTAATCACACTATCAACCTTCACTCCTCTCTTCTATCCTAGGAAAAGTGAACATCCAGTTAGTGTTAGGGAAAAATATCTCCTCTAACCTCTTCCTGGAAAATTTTTATACTTTCAGATTATTCAGTGAGTCCACTTAAAAATTAGAGAGAGTTTTGCAAGCTTTGAATGTTTCAAGGTTTTGTTTTACTTTCACATTGGAAGTAAAGCAGCATCATTAAGTACTCTCAAATCATGACAATAATTATGCATCTGCTTAAGATCTTGTCATCCCAGCTCTTTTGTACAATGGTTGCTTCCCAAAACAGCACAGTAGCAGTGAAGAAACATTTTCTTTATACTGTAAACTTTTAGCACTTCTGCATTTTAAACCTATAATGAAAATGCTAAGATAGTACTGAAAGGCAAATAAATTAATATAGGAATTCACATTGCAAATGGCATCTCCCAGGTTCACTTCCTTTCAGGGAATAATGGTTCAAAAGAGAAAAAAAGCCTAATGTCTACATTTACAATTACCCAGAGAAGGGAAACAAAATACCTGTAGAAGTATTGCTCTTTTCTGGCTCTCTGAATTCCCACATTTAAGAGAGGTTCCAACACTAACAGCATGCTTTAAAGCCTTGCAGTGTGGGAGGTGATTTAGGCCATAATGGTGATGTTTTAAATTCAGGGCACCTGAGGAAGATAACAGCAAGAAAATGTAACCATTAGGAGGCTACAAGAATGCTTCTACCAAAGTGGGTCTGCAGTTATAACTATATCCTAAATTGCCGGTGAGAGATATTTCTAACTAAGGAGCAGAACTGTTTTGTCTAAACAAACAAGGCTAAAACTGATTAGGAATACAAATGGGAAATTTTCAAAATGGACAACAAATATTTTGAGTTAACTGTTAAATTTAAGACAATTTCTGGTGACAATTTGACAAGAATCAAGGTTTCAAACATTTATTAAAGGCAGCTCTCACTGCAATAGCATTAAATTCCATCTGTATCTCCACCCAAACTGTAGTGCTCTATATTATTTCTAACCCTGTTTTTCAAATTACATTAACAGGTCCAAAGTGCCACCAATTTACAAAGAGCAGTGTTGGCTGATTAAAGGGCTGTTCAGTGTAGGTAAGCACGATAAAATCCATCTCTGGAGATAAAAATTGCCTTCTCTCCACAACTAAACCTGTAGTTCTTAAAGGAACTGGCTTTAAGAATTAACTACTTGTGATAGGAATTGAATGCAGTGAGGCAGTTGGAAGAATCAGAAAGAAAAAAACGCTGATATGCAATCACCTTTAGCTGCTCATCTCCAAAACAGGAAAACTTCTCTCCAAAGCAGATTAGGAACATGAGATTCAGACAAGTCAGTGGCTGAAAGGAAAAAACAAGCCTTTTAGTATACCAGACATGCAGCCTACAGAGACTATGAAAACAGAGATGCATAGAAAAAAAGGAAATTCTAAAACAAAACAATTACATTTCTCACTGGAGTATTCTCTTGACTTGTCTATATCAAACAGGACTGTAACTATGTCCAATTAACATTTATGGAAACTGCAGTCTAATGTTTCACAATTCTTCCAACACTCACATACCTCATTAAATAGAAACAGTCTTTGTCACCATCTCCTAAACTATCCTAACTCTAATTTAGCAGCATGAAGCTCATAATAAATGAAAAGTGCAAACAGCATATTCCTTCTCTATATGGCTTCTTCTCAGAGCCATGTTATGAGTAGAAAAATAATTGCAATTTCTAGACCCATAGAGCCTTAGTTAGATAATTAAATAAGCAAAACTATCCACCAATCTGATCTTGTCTCTTATTTCACTACACCTACTACTGTAATATGTAATCTATGTAAATAAAATTTTTTTCTCTACCAAAAAAATAACTCTAGGAGCCCCATATCACTAGAACCAAAGGCACTCTGAAAAACATAACACGTAACATTTACAATGATTTACTGGACATGATCATGAGGTAGGAATTATACAATTTTTAAATAATGTTTTGCTATACTCTCAAGTTATAGTCATCAAGATATGTCATCCTCCAAACAAAGCATTCCAAACTCACAAAGGGGTTTTGACCAAGATGGTTGGTCAGAGCAGATACCTCGTGTATTAAATAATGGACTTGCAGGAATAAAGATCTTGATTTACTCAATACTTTTATTCAACTATCTGGACTATATTGAGCATTAGGGACATTTCAAAATTCTAGCCAAAACAAGGAAGATACAACAGTTCTAAAATTGTTTGTCCAGTCCCACTTGAAACACCATGCGACTATTTGATA
Source organism: Dromaius novaehollandiae (assembly GCF_036370855.1). Taxonomy (NCBI): domain Eukaryota; kingdom Metazoa; phylum Chordata; class Aves; order Casuariiformes; family Dromaiidae; genus Dromaius; species Dromaius novaehollandiae. The sequence continues at coordinate 7,780,965 of NC_088110.1, read as the reverse complement.
CCTAGCAATATTTGGTAATAGTTTAATAAAGAACAATAAATACAATGCTAGTGGCCTTGAGAATAATGTTGTATCTGTTTTAACACAACAAATGATATTTTAAATATTTCTCTGCCTTGCATAAATTTCCTATTTGATTAACAAAGTAGAGGAGACTACTCTAAAAAAGAACAAAAAAACCCAGGCCAAGTGAGAGCTTGAAGTACAATGGACAGTGAGGAAGTCCAAAATATCTGTTTCTCTGCCATCACCACTGTCATCCTCTTCATCTTGCCTCCTTACATCTCCCTATTTCTAAAAACCTAGTTTCAGATCCTTGGTTCTTTTAGATCCCTGTTCTGTCCTTGTTTCCTCCTAGAAGTTCTAGTTTTGGCTACTGCTTTCTCTGCAAACCCAATATGACGCTATGCACAACAGTAGCTTCCACTGACTGGCAAGAAGCAAACCACTTCATGATGGTCCAGCTAGATGTACAACAATCCAGTAGTAATGTACAACAGTTCTGCCAAACGCATTTCATATGGTCTATATGAAATCTGGCAGACCTCCCATATAGCATCTTACTGCATGAGTTATAACTGATGGAAACATTCAGAAAAAAAAAAAGCTAAAAAATATCGTCATGTTTCACTTAGATTCATCTTAATTTGAAATGGCATGTACATGTGATTAATTCCAGCACAGACTGGCAAATCTGAAGTACTCATTCTGCAATCATAAATACAGTTCTAATGAGTCCAAGTGACTACTTCAGTGAAACATATCATGTTAAAATTGCTACTAGCTTAAAAATGAAAACTATCTCCTAGAGTGCAATGGCAAGGCAGTTCCATGTGAAATCATGAACTGAATTCACCTATACACCATCCCCATTTAGCAAATCCAGATTTGTTACTATTCAAGTGAAATAAATCAACAAATCCACAGTGAAATCTTTTCATACCTCTAAGTGACTTTCTTCTTAACTTTGCTTTTATTTTTTAATCATGCTTCATCTGAAATGTCACATTGCACTATGTTGCTACTTGAAGGGTCTCAACACAAGCCTCCCCTAGCCCTTCTCCCTTTCTCCCCCTTTTCATCCACAACACATCAATAAACTATTTTTCTCACCAAAGACAAGCAAACAGGCGGAGTATGCATTAATTTTTCTTCAGAGCTTGATTTTTTCCTGTGTTAAGCTTATGGTAAAAAGATCACACACCAAATACAACACTCAAGAATTAAGCTCTCAAGATCAAAAAGTCTGTCCCCTCTATTCAAAGTATTATTAGTTTAATTTTAAAGAAAGCATCTTTCTAAAAGGACAGATAAACCCTCTCTAAAAGGACAGGTTAGCCTACTTGAGGGACTACAGGAACGCTAAGAAAGAGGGATATTTGGTACTATGATTCTTTTTGAATCATCTATATTTACACACATCTTTTTCTAGAGGCTTAGTAGAAGAGAGTTAACTGAAGGCCATGCTGAGAAAGGAGTAGGATAGCAAAGCAGCAGCAATCCTTCCCTAAAATAAAGGATTCAGCTCTGTCTTTGCAACATGATTTTTAGAGCTGTCAGCCACCAATATCCACAGCTTCTGCTAAAAGTGATGGAAGCTATAAATGAGAATTTCAAAAAAACAGATCTTTATGCACATCATATCAGTTGACCCGGAAGGCATTTTGGCTTTAGGAAATACAGCTGAGATTAAGTTCATCTAGCATTTCCACTTTGTATTCAGTTCTGGATAGTATATCTGGCTGCAGCTCTTTGTATAGCATAGCCTGACCTTGCCGTCATGTCTAACAACACTACTCATTGAACTTGCATCAGATTCTCTTCTAAATTTCTTGCAATGACACATTCCACACAGGCCTAATGGGGCTGTGGTGGGGGGAGGAAAGGAGAGGGGAGGAAAACACAACACAACCTCAGTTCCACTCAGAGCATTTAAACTCCCTTTATTTTTCTCTTTCCATCACAATAGTTTCAGTTGGTATCTGAATAGCCCAATCTTCCTCAAGATGTACTCAGGAAGTAAAAACCTGCAGAGAGTTGATGAATTGTATTTAAAGTTGGTTTATACAGGTTATGCCAAAATTCTTTTAAACACAGAAATTTGTTTGGAAGCATCTGACACCGTATAAACAGATCGAGCTTTGATACAGGCTTATCTCTAATGTGCATTTGGCATGAGGGAGAAGCAGCACCAGCAAATTCTCAATTTTTATGATATCTACAAACACTGTAATTTTCAAATGTACCTTAAGTAGAAGCTACTTTACGCTATCACTTCACTGGGAACACTTAGAAAGGTATTTAAAAATTCAGATTCACAACCAATGTAATTGCCATTTAACATTACAATCAGGAACTTACTTTTTAATAAACACATTCTTGAGCTGGTAACTGTAAAAGCATCATTCAAACATCATTTCCTGTACTAAATTTTACCCATATTAACAGATTTAGCAAAGCATCAACCACAAACATGTTGGTGATAGAAATTTCCTAATGCAAGCAGTCTTTATAGATTTCTGCTATTTCAACGCAGGTCTCCAAGGACCATTTGAATCCATATTAATTTCCTTTCTGGCAGTTATGCAGCCAAGTATGAACTGCACTATTTCACTTTTAATCTGTCAGTAATTTAGTAATGTGTAAACTAATTATGCACAGATATTAATGTAATCAGTTTGGGGAGCTATAAAATCGATGTGTTTTTCCAGACTGTGTTAAAGAGAGTTGCATTATTATAATCATATGTCAGTTGCTGATAATGTTATGGAATTAAAAATAATTGTCATCCATGTGTCAATACACATTTCCACAATCTACCCAGTGATATATTATAACTTTTCATAGAGGACAGCTCAAAATTTTCAGTAACATTTAAGTTAATTTGCTCAAAAATAATACATGGCTTCTCATTAAGAAATATAATTTAGATATCTCAGGTTTCCTGTAGAGAATTAAAAATGAACTGGCTAGCAATATTTCATCCACAATTCATCCCAAATACTCAGCCTTGCTTCAGTGAGAAATGTGCAGAAAAGACCGTAACTTCTACACAACACTGGCCATCTAAACTAATCAAGAATCAGATTTGAAACATCACATAAGTTATCAAAATCGTCAAGCATCCCTGTTTATCCAGGCATACAGTAAAAACTTTGTTGTCAATGAAGAAACACAGCAGCCAAGAAGGTGTGCTGACAAAGGGCCTAGTTTTGCTCCCAGACACCTAGCTGCAGCTCCTAAAGAGAATCATGTCTGTGCCTCCAGTCAATTTCTTCTATGCTCAGAGGCCCCTCCTACTATTTATTCCACATTCTAATTCCAGTTATCTGTTAAACAAACAAACAAACAAAAACAACAAATCCCATACAACTAAAGTGCAACAATAAAAGAAGGAAGTTTACCCCACATCCCTTCTCTCCCAGCTGGCCCAGCTGTGAACCCTTGCATCTCGCCTCGGAACCCGCTGGTCCCCAGCAGCTCCTGCCGCCCCACCACACACACCCACTTCAAGAGCTACCCTACTCCCTCACTGTGCCACGACCTACCTTTGATCTGGAGGGAGTTATCTGTGGCCACGTATTATCTGGGGATTTAATTTCCAGTATCCAAATTTTTAAATGATGTGAGTCATCCAACATACAGATTTCTCATATGAAACTTAATTATTAATGACTTTCGCCAACCGTACTTATCATTGTAAGTGCACTTATCAGGCCAAACAGAACAGCTACCAAGAAACAGGTTTTGAAGTTAGCTCAGTAGTTAAGACCCCATCTCTCCTTCCCCAACTACTGATCTCCAAGCTAAAGGAACTTAATTATCTTTGAAGAGAGCATTATTCCTCTCAAATTTGTTTGAAAAAGGTCAATGAATTCAAAGTTCTGCCACACTGAGAACTACTCACAACATAATTGCATCAGTTTTCCTCTTCCCTTACAAAGCTACAATTAAATTTCTTATTAAAGTTTCACTACGCAATTAATCCCGTCAAACTTGAGCTGCTGCCAAAAGGCCTGGCCTTTCCCCACTTTCCCTGCCTGTCCCATACCCAGCTTCCGCCTAGGCCCCACCGCTGCTGCTTCTGCCACTTGCACTCTCATAGGCAGCTTCAGGCTGGGGCAGCGAGCTTACACATTTTGCAGGCTATCTGACAAATAACATAAATATGCAAAGATAAACACAGTTTACTTACAAGTAAATTGGTACTTGCTGCTGGTAAAATTAGGGTTTTTTTTTACATGTAAAAGATATTAGGGCCTTGTACATTTCTATTCTACTCCAGTATTAATTTATAGGTATAAATTCATTTATTCATGTGTATTATTAACAGTACCTCTTATAGTAACAGCAAATTAAATTTGCAAAGTGTATAGATCTGTTCTTGAGTTTTACTTTGGGAGAAGAGCTTCATAGAATTAACCTGATCTTCAAGGGGAGCTAGCCTTAGAAAAACACTTGTAACTGACTTGTGAAGGCATGTTAGCACAGCTCCCAAAAGGCCATTCATACATTCACCACCTCCTCCCTTTTTTTTCTAAAGGCAACAAACACCTCTTGGAATGGAAGTAAATAGCGCTACACGCAACACACGATGTGTACACTGAGAACAAAAAGCAATTTTTTTTTGTGTATTTGGCACAACAAGACAACCATTTCAGTCTAGCACTTTTCAAATCTCAATGCACGCTGCTTCTCCTGCTGGGCGAGGGCTGTGAATGCACACACGGCCAGCCCTGGCGCAGCACCACGGGACTGCCCCAGGGGTGTGGAAAGCAATACACGGGTCGCACAAGCCCTGGCCGCTCTCTCTAGGCTGGCTGCAGAAAGCGGTAAGGTTGGCTGCGGCGCTTACTGAGACCCCCACTTACGCAGGTGCCGGCAGGCCTGTGCCCGCCTGAGGCTCTGCGCTGTTCTGGAAGGTTCCCCGCAGCCCCAGCGCAGGGCTGCGCCGCTGGTGCTGCCTGAGGCCCCGTGCTGTTCCAGATGGTTCCGCGCAGCCTGTGGAAGGGGCTGCGCTGTTGGGGTGGCCCGAGGCCCTGCGCTGTTCTGGAAGGTTCCCTGCAGCCCAGCGCAGGGGCTGCACTGTTGGGGTGGCCCGAGGCCCTGTGCTGTTCTGGAAGGTTCCCTGCAGCCCAGGGCAGGGGCTGCGCTGTTGGGGTGGCCCGAGGCCCTGCGCTGTTCTGGAAGGTTCCCTGCAGCCCAGCGCAGGGGCTGCACTGTTGGGGTGGCCCGAGGCCCTGCACTGTTCTGGAAGGTTCCCTGCAGCCCAGGGCAGGGGCTGCGCTGTTGGGGTGGCCCGAGGCCCTGCGCTGTTCTGGAAGGTTCCCTGCAGCCCAGGGCAGGGGCTGCGCTGTTGGGGTGGCCCGAGGCCCTGCGCTGTTCTGGAAGGTTCCCTGCAGCCCAGGGCAGGGGCTGCGCTGTTGGGGTGGCCCGAGGCCCTGCGCTGTTCTGGAAGGTTCCCTGCAGCCCAGGGCAGGGGCTGCACTGTTGGGGTGGCCCGAGGCCCTGCGCTGTTCTGGAAGGTTCCCTGCAGCCCAGGGCAAGGGCTGCGCTGTTGGGGTGGCCCGAGGCCCTGCGCTGTTCTGAAAGGTTCCCTGCAGCCCAGGGCAGAGGCTGCGCTGCTGGGGTGGCCCGAGGCCCTGCGCTGTTCTGGAAGGTTCCCTGCAGCCCAGCGCAGGGGCTGCGCTGTTGGGGTGGCCCGAGGCCCTGCGCTGTTCTGGAAGGTTCCACACAGCCCGGGGAAGGGGCTGCACTGTTGGGGTAGCCCAAAGCCCCATGCTGTTCTGGAAGGTTCCCCGCAGCCCAGCGCAGGGGCTGCACTGTTGGGGTGGCCCGAGGCCCTGCGCTGTTCTGGAAGGTTCCACGCAGCCTGGGGCAGGGGCTGCACTGTTGGGGCAGCCCAAGGCCCTGTGCCGTTCTGGAAGGTTCCCTGCAGCCCAGGGCAGGGTCTGTGCCCCAGGCCGGAGAGGACCAAGGTGGAGGACAGCCCCAGGCACGTAACATCCACACCTGGGGGAAATAGTCACTGAGGGCTCAGTGAAGGATCAGGGTAGGTGAGAGCTGGGCGAGAGTGGGTGCCACTTATTTACGGGAACTACTGGGCATTGATTCAATTAATCCCAAATTAAATTTGAATGTAAAAACGCGCACCACACAAAAAAGTTTCCTCACTGGAGTAGTTCTTTCTGCTCTTCACTAAATTACAGGCGCGCTCAGTTCTACGGCAGGCACAAAAGCAGCGCTAGCAAATAAAATGGCTTAGACAAGCTCCTCTCAGCCACTACAATGCTCATTTTATTCTCAGTGGAACAGATTTATCTTAAGACACTATTTGCCTATATCAATGAAGCTGAAAATACATCCAGAAGTGAAACTAAACAGGCAGGCAATAGGGCGGTAGGACAAACTCTCAGGTTGGCAAACACTACTTGCGAAGCATCGAGGGCAGAGAGATGTAACAGAGGGGCAGCTAGCATGGAGGGCCATGCAAGGACATTGAAACCAAGGAAAAAGGGTTTTAGTCCAGCTTCTCATGTCTACCTGCCATCATGCTAGGTGAGGCTGCCTTACACTTACACATCAGTAAATGGATGACAGCATATATTTTAAGTGAGCAGGAAAAGGATCAGCTTACTTCACGCCCCGCCTCCCCTCCGAATCTGGGCTCTTGTGCCAGTCTTCTACACTCGCAAACAGTTCTACCTGCTATCTTTTATATAGATGGATAAAGCTTTAAGAAATTTGCACGCTTTAAAATTTTACTCAAAATTGTTCTGAAAAATAAATTCTCCCTCCTACGCCAGTACCAGCCCTTAAAATATGCTGAGATGTAGGAACAGCTGATGTTAAAACATACTTCTCTTTATAGTGCTTGCAGAGCAATGTGTGTACACACAAGCTAATTATGCAGGGATTGTGTCCCTTTATTTTTATAATTCCACTTTTAGGAGCAGAGCATTTGATTTATTACATGAAGGTATTTTTATAGTCACAAGTACTACTGCTCTTTAGGACATAGGGAACATCACAGCCCATTTAATTTACACAGGACATGTTAGTACTATTTAATGGCATGTAAACATTTTATAAGGTAAGCTCAAATAACAGGAGATTTTTTTTAATATACTTCAGTGAAAAGGTTCACAAATGGATTTTCATTCTACTTTATTGGACCAAACTCTGTTATTGCATCAGAAGTGAATCGAGTTTTAAAAGGTGTTAAGAGTTTTCAATATATTTTGTGACACTGAACAGAATCGGAAAGTATACATAAAACAACCACTGTGTGAATTAAGTCCAGAACTAGTATTACTGCACACCCCCAAATCATATGTAATTGTCTGTGATTTTGAGCAATAATTGCCATATACTGTAGATGCTAATTTACTTTCTATTTCTTTTCTGACATCATAATTTTACACAATCCTGGACAGTAGCATTTCAAAGATATTTTGTCATCGTTATTAATTTCTTACAAAACGATTTTTAAGAAGAGGTAATATCTTGTCTTAGGCCAACTAATAAAGTTGAAAAAAACACAGTGGTTTTAAGACACACAACCATTTTATTAAAAAAAATTTACTTCTTACTGCAGATTTTGCCACACATTTTAAAACCATTTTTACTACAGTAATGCTACTGTTGTTTCTTATCTCTACTGTTGCATCTAAACTAAGATCATGTGCTAGCACTATATACCTATCCAAAGATATCTTTTCCTTGGAGTGTTTACATATAAAAAGATCAGAACTATTGCTTGTTTTTATAATGAAGAAATTTTTAAAATTTTACAGGGAAAAAGAATGATGAAGTGGATTGAAGTAGGAGTCCTGGAATAATTAAGAAATGAATTTGGGCAACGTGGATATCACTTCATTGTCAAAATATTTTCATTTGGGGGGAAAGAAAAGGTAAGATAAGAGCAAAGAATTTGCACCTATACTGGTGTGACTATTTTTTCCTCTCCTATGTATTGCATGGGTGAGAAAGATGAAAATTCCAGCCTATTTTCTGGTGTTTATTATGAAGAGGATGGGAAATCTCTAGATCCATTATATATCAGAACAAGAGTTGTATAACTTTTGAGAAGAAAGGAATTCTGCCCCAGCTGTGCTGGTTTTCAAAGTGGAAGGGAGACACTATGGGAAGTCTGAGAAAAAGGACTGAAAATTCTGGTCCTACCAGATATGCCATATCCTACCCAGTAGAAATGGAGTCTTTCAGTTGTTGCGCTATTGTGCTATAACATGGGTAATTGTACTGACTTTAGGGAACAATTCAATAAAGAAAAATATGATTATCTGATACTGACACAAGGCAAAATGAAACAATTGTGTCAACACTAGTTTGCTTAAACAACATGCCTAAAAATCTATTTAAGTGAAAGTGATGTAAATACAAGTGTTGAATATTAAGTTTATGAGGTGCTTAACTGCAATGGATTGTAATGAATTATCTAGTTCTAGTGATGCTTTGACACATTTCAAATGAGAACCATAAGGAGTTAACTTATGGTGTTTAGTCTCTTTCAGTATGTTCAGTGACAATATAATATCCCATTAATTCCCCAAGATACGGCCGTTTTCAGTAACATTTCATTGTAAAATACCGAAGCATTTTCTCACCTAAAAATATTTTTGCTAGGATAAATATTGGTACAACAGAACACTTCAACATGCAAAAGTAATCTCCTGTTTGTCCTGTGATTCATTAAGAAACACTGAAATCCATCTCTTTTGCCCTTGGATTCAACTTTCTGTGACAATTAATGGATAGCCTGTTCTTTTCATATTCCTTCCACCTCTAAAATTTCCACATCAGAGATACAAGGACTGGCAGAGCAGAGCATTTCTAGCTGCCCTACTTTCAGTGAATAATCAATACAAATATATAGGATTGTTTAAAGAGAAAATGCTACACAACTCTACTGTCTACAGTGCTTTTTTTCTGTTGATAGTCAAGGACTGGACTTACACTGGTATATGTTCTTTGAAAAGCGGGGGATTTTATACTTAGTATCCTAATGTTGGCCTCTACTTTTACAGTATAAATTATGTAGGAATAAACTGTGCTTTATTATTCACTTTCTGATGCATATCTAATAGCTTCTTTTCTGCTATCATGTAAGACCTTACTGAAGTACACACTTGTTTGATCATACAAAACTTCCCTATCATATTCTCAGAGAAGAAATAAGGTATGAGGCTGGTAAAAAGGTCTACTGATGGTAAAAGTTCATTCTTCAAAGCTATCAGTTGCTCTTCACTGTGAAACAAATACATTGCCATATTTCCAAGTGATTCCTCAAATTCAACAGAAGTTATCTGGCAGTAGAAGCTGGAGCAGCTACACCTCGCACGGCATAGCATAGAGAGCAGCCTCCTTCTGTGGAGGTGGAGATAGCATGCTATGAGACTTGCCCCAATCTTAAGCTTGGCAAGGCACATGATTGTACATCAAGTACTTCAACTAGACTAAAGTAGCCTCTATGAGTATTCCAAAGATGTGGATACAAACATCTCTATGTTTCTTGACACAAAGATCTGGCTTAGGCATATTACTCCAGAGCCCGTATTCTGTTATCTCGATTCATAGTGAGTCGTGTCTCACCCGGCAAATTATCCAGCTGAAATCAAATCTAACAGGTTTTCAATGAGATGTGAGTCTACTTTTATATTTAAGTGCTTCACTGGATGAATGCCTTAATTTTCCCATTTAGAATCGTATCCAACAGCTATTGTAATCAGTGGAAGAGACTTCTATTGTCTTCAGTGAGGTTTGGATCAACTTTTACTGTTTCTTGTTCTTCATCCAGATTCTCTTCTTACTGTACATGACTAGTTGCTTTTATTTTTTATGTATTATGAGAAGATTTTTACAACTGGACATAAAGGCGAATGTCTGTCCTGCCAAAATTTTATAGCAAACCTGAAATTTTATCCTACTTATTCCATTACAAAAATGTTGAAACTATATAAAACTGGATGATGACCAATACACCCACAAAGATTGCTCATATGATATAAAGATAATTTTGGATCTTAGCCATGATTCTAAATAATGGTATCTTCTAGAAAAAAAAGATTTGAAATTAAGCAAATTTAATAATTTTCAGTGTTCCGCTTGGACATTATTACACAAATTCAAATTCAAAATTATTATAGCTACCTTAAAAATTCTTAGCTATCCCAAATAGTAGCTGAAGTAGCAAAATAACTTTGCTTCAGTAACTATGATATTCTAGGTGTCCCAAAGGGAATGAGGGTGGTTAGTCTACACACAATGAGGTATCTCTGTACATTGTTGACTTCAGGCTGGTCATTTTAAAATCTAGATACACACAACTATAACTTATGTATTCATGTAGTGCTTTTTTCATACATGACACTTTTCATCTATTCATTTCGAAGCACCTTACAAAATAATTAGGTATCAGTATTCCAGTATTCCAGGTAGAAACTGAGTTACAAAAAGATAATGTAAGTTTCCAAAAAATTTGCCTGTAAATCAGTGGAAAAATTGGGAATAGAACTCAGTCTCCTGAATCCTGAGGATCTGCCCACCTTCTAGGCAACACTGCTTCCTGTAGTTTTGTATACATACATATGGGCATATGAGATGTCTGTCTGTGAAAGAAAACACCTTAAAATAGCCAATGGCTGTGCCACAGTAGTAAGCTTGCTAGTGCTCTTGTTTTGATAATGTCTGCACTGCATAGACACATTGCCAAAGACTTGTAGTGTAAAACACATTTCATTACCAGTAGTTATGAGAGCATATCAGTTTATGGGGATGATTGTGCAGGTGGTGGTGAGTGTTATAAATATTTATGCTACTGCAAAGGAAAACTCCCTCCTGAAGGTGTTGGAAAGAGGGTCTCTGTTTTTAAAAAATGTTGAAATCCTTCCTCACCTTTTTTACCTGACTTTAAATCATCGAACAGACTTTCAGTGTCTATACATCTTGTGGGATTTTTACCAGCAGCAAAAATTGAGCTTTCAGTGTTCCCAAAGCATTCATTAAAGGCGCGTCTATGTTAACCCTATGGAAATGACTGATCACCTTATTTCTGTAACCCCGCAACAAGTCGTCACTGGCATGAGGTGTAAGAAATAAAAATAATAGCTGAAAAATAATTGTAAGGAAAATTGCTTCAATGATATAAAGTATTTCCTGGAAAACGTGGCACAATAGTCACGTAATTGAAAAGCACATGTTAGTGAAAAGAGATGCAAAGCAAAGACATTTTCCATATCTTTTCTTTGTATTAACTATTTTGTAGTTTATGTCATTAACCTAGAAGGGCTGTAATTTTCTTTCTATGCTTGAAGAACTTCTTTGATATCTTAATTTTGAGCTGTTGATGCATTTCTTGTGCACCTTATACACGAGTGTGTTGAACAGCAGAACAGAAAGGACGCTGTTTAAAAAGAGAACTCATCTTATTTGTGGAAATCTCAAAATATAAGTCCTGTCCATCACAATTTATTATATCTATTTATATAGCATAGTAGGATAGTCTGTGTCCCATTTAAAAAGAAGAGAAAAATTCAAATACTACAGAATGAGTTCATGAGCAATACCTAGATGATTTAAGTCAGAGCTCCTTATACCAACTCACACTCCCTTACGCTTATTCACATCACTACTGATGTGTGCAGGAGAGTATTTAATTTACATCATCTTAAATGCACTTTCTGAATTGAGCCCAGCTCTCCTAGGTGGAACTTGTTCCTCTAAATCATTTATGCTTTTATTTTAAAGTTGCATAGCCAGCCTCTAAGTCTAGTGTTTGCAGAGCAAGCTGTCCCATATAAAATTTCCTACAGATGCAGATATCTTTCTGAACATATATAAAAATGATCTTTTTTCTTAAATAAGGGTTTGTTCTGAGACCCAAATTCACATTTCTGAGAAAGTGAAGCTTACATTGGCCCTTCATGGAAGTTTAACCTGCTGCATGAGGTCCTCTTAGGCACATTGGTTGGTTTCTAGTTTATTCTCAAACCCTGCAACAGCAATGTAAGGAAATCTTGTAACTGAAACTGACATTAGAAAAAAAATCAGGAAATGTTTGTGATTTTGGTTCACTATAACTCATTTTCAGCACACAAATTCTCTTTCTTTGTATGCATAAATGTCATGTGAAGAGCACATAAAAGTTTAGTGAAAGGGGCCCTATTAAAAGCAACAGTGACATTAAGCATGAGCAATGAATAAAATGTATAATTTCAGAATCATAAAAACACATGGTTTCATTAGACTGGCGTGTGGTGGTTCTCTCCTGTGTCTCAGAAGAGTTGGTATTGATCTGACTATGAAGCTGTGACAATAAAACTGTACTCTATTGACTGCAGCTGCAGGGTCTCCAAATATTATTTATTGAGGCAAGCAGAACAGCAAAGCAAAAGCACTGCCCCAGTAATAAGTGGTAATTGCTGGGAAGTGAGGCATTGCACTCCCTATTGACCCTTGCATCCTGAAATTTCAATGGATTATATTTAACTCCATTAGGATTGGCATTATCAAATTACATAAACCACATTATAGAACAACCAGCCTCAGTTTAGATCATTGATTTTCGATTATACTGATCTTCTGTACACTTCAGAAGCAGCTTCTATTACCAGTGATATGATATCAGTGTTGATCACTAGGGGAGGAAGTACTGTTTGATAACGGTGAGTTAAATGGCACCAAAGAAAAAAAGTAACTATTCCTCTAACATAGGGGAGGACCCAAGTATTTCTGTAAAATAGAATGTTTGTATATTAAAAACTGAGTGCCTTATAATGTGAATGAATAACATAAAATTTACATAGTTTGCTAAAAGCTCTGATATTTCCTCATTCTAAACCTTTTGGGTTAAATTCTGACTCTGCATAGGTATGTATAGGTATAGGTGTTAACAGCTATGCTGCCAAGTTGCTGGCATGATGTGTCACCTTTTGAGGATAAAATATTACAATCTTTGAAGTTTCTTTTGATTAATGTAAAGAGGTATTCTATGAGATATAAAAAGGAGACAGTTCTTTGAGTGTAACATTTAATATTTTAATAGCTAGAAAGTATTGTAATGAACACAGTTCTAAAACAAGATAATGTGAAATGTAAACAAAGTACTTTTATCTTAGCGATGAGAAAGCTTGCTGTTACCTATTCTTCTTAAGCTACACATAACAGAGCCGGTGCTAGCATTTATGCATCTTAGTATGCTTTGCATCAGTGGCATGTACTAAAGATAGTTTATGTTGATTCATTACAGAATTACTTCATCCCAGTTTATACAGCATCAGCTTTACTACTCTCCAAAATGTAGGCCCAAAGACAGTGTCTGCTTTCTGTTCCCTGCTTTAATTTCAGCCAAAATTTACTGAAACCACCTCTTACACCTTCTTTTCCCAAGGGGAAAAATGTCAGAGCCAAGGTCTGAGCAGGATCACATTGTCCTACAGTCTCTATTTTTGCCTATCATTTGGTACAGAGCAGCTAGAATTTGCACCTTTTCACTAGCAAGCAATTTTCCTTGTAAAAGAGAGGAAGGAGATGCACAGAATATAGTGGTGATACAAATAGCTTGGAGGACCATGAAGATTCTTCTCATCTTCCTGTGCTGCATAGCTGGCTTTGATTGTTCCACAGCTTATAGAGGGTTTCTGATATAATTTAAATAGCAATATAGCAGTACCGTATCAGAAAGCTTCCCCAGTACTTAACCTTGTATTTAGCTCAAGTCTCTATAGCAGTCTTTCATTTTCATGTGCATTGTATTCAATAAAAAGTAAGGGAAAATTTATCAGCAACTCCAGCTAAAACGTAATGCTGTAATCACTGCTAGTATACCGCTGGATTGCCAGTACTCTTACTGTAAGTATTATCAATGGCCTACATATTTGGTGTCCTACTGCAGTCATGGATTTGGGACTGGAAGAGCTCACTTAAAGACAACTTTCCAGTTCCTGCATTTAAGAAGATGGATCCAGCTTTGAAAGGAAGACTTTGTTGGCTGTGCAGCTCCAATAAATCAGATCTGTGATGTGCTTCTTCTGCCACTGCAGACTAGCCACCTATTGAGGTTTCCCTGTGCACTTCTCTGGTGCTGTTCAACCTGTGTGCATGCGATAGAATGATTCTCACTGCAGTAGAAACCACTAATCTGATTAATTACCCAAACACAAACAGGATCCTTTTTGGCTTTTGCCACTTTTGCTGACACTAGAATTTGTGTTCAATAAATACACCTTAAATTTATGATTTTTCATGTTTTGCCTTATGGTATCATTTTTTTTTAATACTTAAAGGTTTATCAGCAAAAACATTTAATGGAATATCTGAAAAATACCTACTTGCATGGCTATTACTGTCATGCAGTAACATAAACGTTAAGTCATCCAAATTTGATACATTTTCAAAGTACTTAAATTAGTAAGAGTCCTTCTTATTAATTTCTTCCTCTTCCAAAGTGGTTTATCACTGAGCTGAACTGTGCTCTAAGGTTCAGGCAAATTGGTGTATTCCTTACAAGCCATATTTATAAAGGGTGTAGATTTGTCATAGCTCTTAGCCGAAAGTACTTTAGAGTGGTGTGAGTTTAACTCCAAAGATCACTAGTTGATTCATTGATAAATGGACTGGGGTGATGGCCATTGCACATACTAGTTTTGTTCTCAAGATTATAATGAGTTTAATATGTATTGTGCTAGATGCCATCTTTTCACTTACATTTACTATTTCAGAAGATGAGAGATTTTATTTGCGTTTATACTGTCTGTTATTTTGACTAGAAGAGCAAGCTGGAAGACTGAAAGAAAAGGAACAGTCCGCAAGGAAAAAGTTAATAAAGGATTTAGGAGACAGTGATAAGAGGCTCGCTATTTATAAAAGTGGTGATTAAAAGTCTCCCTCAAAAACACTCTCATTCATTTCCATTAGAGTTCAATGTGAAGATTAGTTTCCAATACTAATTATTCCAATTTGTAATCCTTCTTCCTTTTTCTTGACATTCAATGAATGTGGCTACAAAAGTTACTGGTATTTTGCAACACTCCAAAGGTTCTGCACAGGTGGGAAATTTATCCTCAATTTACAGCTTTAAGTCAGGATATTTTCTAAAGTTTTCTTACAAGTTAATATCTGAAAAATGAAGATGTACGACAGTAGAACAAATTGATTCAGAAAGATACAGATTCTTTTGAAGAACCTTAAAACTGCTAGATTTCTATAAGCAAATCCTAGGAAGTGTAAAAATGGATGGGATTGACTGGCGTGGCAATGGAAAAAAGTTCTTTTAATGTCAATAGAAGGTCAGTATAGGACTATCATTGTCAGAACTGAACTGGATGAGAAATGGCCCAAAGAAAGAGAGGAGATGAAATCCTAATAAAGTCTCCTTCCATTTTCCTGGAAAGAAAATAAAATTTAAGCTATCTGTACTTCTGATTTTATCCATAAAAATTAGTTTGTAACTATTTCTAACTAGCTCTAACCAGGGTGGAAAAAAGTGGAGGTTTTTTTCTTTTTTTAATTTAATTTCATTTCAGTTCTTGGTAGGAAGCTGTCTACTGCTAAAATCTATTTCTCTCTGAAAATGAATATTAATGTTAGGAAATAGGCTCATCCCTGTTAAATATTATTCTTAGTGTAGCGTATTTCTCTAATGGTTTAAACTTTATGCAGAATCTAACAAACAATTTAGTAATCACAGTTTCAAAATGTGTAGTGAACAGCTGAGCAAAATGTCAAGAAAACCACAGCGTATAGAATTTCTGTTTGGTGATAAATGTCTCTCCCTGAGTAGCAAATGTAGCTAGCTGACTCTTTAATGCTATGCTGTAGTTAAATAATAGGTTATAAACAGTCAGGCTAATGACTTCAGTATTATAACAGCTCTAGACCTCCTAGATGTAGCTAATAATTACCGCTGAATGTCATACAGAAGTATATCATGTTTTGGCCTCTTGATTTTTGTTTCACTCTTGGCATTTCAGAACCATGATGTACTAAAATAAGGTTGTTAAAATAAGACCTGAAGAACATGCTGTATTAGGAAGTGTGTACATTTGTAATTTGTAACCAGGAAGATATTTGATACTGAATCTGTTTCTAAAAGCCTTGGGTCCTTTTTAATTACTATAATCATATCAATCAAAAATAGAAATTAATTATGTGATGATTACTAATAAATAAAGTCATGTAAGATATGTATGAAGAGTTGAGTAACATGGACCAAGAGGTTTTACTTTGTCATCCAGACATTGCACAAAACTGCTTTCTGAAGTCTATTTTTAATAACATAGCTTGCCTTGACAGAAAATGTCTTTAACAACAAGGTCTGAAGTGAGGAAGAGAGGACAAATCTAATGGAGTAGAGAGTGAGTGTTTGTGTATATATATAAAAAATTTATATATATACACACATATTACATATATATGTATGTATGTACATATGTGTAATGTGTAAGATGTTTTAGCATCCTGTGTGCTTTCTTTTTCTTTCAGATTGTGATTTCTGCTGAATTCTTCAGAATACTGTAGTATTCTTTTGCTTTTTTCTGCTTGAAGATGTCTGTCATTTGAATGTACATCACTTTTGAAATTTGAAACATAACTCTTGTAGCTCAAGTGAAAAAATAGGGCAAAAACTAAGAGCAATTGTTTAATTTATTCATCCCATATCAATTTCAATAAACATTCAGTAGTTCCAGGACCATTTATTCATTTCAAAAAGCAGGCTGACGCACTGCTTAAGCTACAAGGCTGGTATTCAATTTCTTTCTCCCCTATAGGCCTCTTTTGTGATTTTGCCAATTCGCATAGCTACTTTGTACTTTAATGTCCCCTCACTATAACAAAGACAGTAGTACCTTCTTATATCACAGTTACATCTTGGAAACCATTAGGACTATGAGATATGAAAACAGAGGTCATATGCTTCATGCAGTGTGATAGTGTTATTTTTTAATAGGACCTTGCATAGGAAGACTCTTTTGGCAAACATAAGGAACAACTGTATTTTTCCAAAGTGTTCCCCTTTTTTATTTTGAACTTCCCCCTCAAAGCTAGAGAACAGACAATGAAACGCTGAAGTGGATGGTGTAAGGCAGGAATTTTTGAGATTACTATAAAAACTATGATAGCAGGAAAAATAGAATGAGGTAAATACCTTCACCTTTTTTTCTCATCATTCAGTACCAGTGTTGTCATTTATTGACGTATTTGCTACAAACACATTACTCCCCAATTATTAATTTTACCACTGGATTTTTTTTAAGTGCCAGGATTTATTTTCGGTAAGTGGGAAATGTAATGAAGAATGAAATCTTTGCTAGTGCAAAAGACTGCTTTTTCCTACTTTGTACTTGCAAAATGATCTGATGAGTGAAGATATGCAATGCTACCTCTAAGTGGCAGGGTCAGCTCTGAGGATGCTCTCTGCCCAGTTTAGAGAGTAAACTGGGGATGATGGGAGAACAAACTCTCCATCATTTAAGCATATTGATCCAAATCAGTCTTGTACAATCAGTAACTCAGTCAAGAGCAATAGGGTTTCAAAAGAAGGCCATGATTTCTTACTAAAAAATACAGTCATAAGAGAAGAGCTAGCTATGTACACCACTACACTGACTTTCACAATGAACTCGTCTCTGATTTCACCAGCAATCACACAATCACTTGTAACTGTTGCAGTTACTCAAGGAGTTATCTCACAATCAAGCCATGTCTCAAATCATGTTTCTTGGGCATGCTTTTCTCTTAAATTTTTTAAATAGTAAATAAATAAATGCACTTTCATTTACTTTCATGAACTCACTTGGCATTGGTAAAAACTTCACAGATCAGGTTTATTTTTTTGTAGCAAGACTGGTCAAATTCAGAAGCTAAGTTATATACCTGAAATGAGAGCTTAAGAAAAAACAGAGAACTCCTAAAACATATTGGAAAACACTACTCCCTTGTTCCTATGGCACTTAAATAGCTAACTATTAAAAGGAAGAAATTTGATTTTGAGAGGAATTACTACCGCTTGGTACCAGACTGCAAAATGGGAAACTGTTTTCGTTCCATGACTAGATTAAAATCTGACAAATTTTAACTCTCTCTTAAAGAGCTGTTTATTATTTTATAACTAAAAAAAAAAAAAGATTTAAAGTGATATTGCATTTATTCCCTTAGCATATAATTCACTGGTATCCAGATTGTTCTTCATTTAAAAGCTTTCTCTAAAACAAAACGTTAGCTGATATTTTAGATTTTTACAGATATCGTTTAGTGTCATAGAGTAAAAAGATAAACATTTATGTTACAATCACACTTCAGTAAAATAACAGTGTTTGGCTATCCAAATAAGAAACACTTGAAACAAGTTTTTACCACCATTGTAGGGTATCATAAGAAAGACTGAGGGAGATACTATGGCAGAATAACAGGAAGTGTAGTAGAATGATACTAGGAAATATCATCTTTATCTGGACATTTTTTTTTCCTGGCTGCATAGCTGGCAAATTGTATAAAAAAGTAATGCCCTCTTTTTGAGATTCTGAGAATTAGTATCTGGGAAGACAGGGAACATGGAGAAATGGTTCATTGTGAGTGGCGCTGGAGCTGGGATCCCACCAAGATTCGAAAAAGGCTAACAGTTCTGGGTCTTACATTCTCCCTCATGTCATGCAGGGTCATGTTAAGGCAAGAGAATTGCAGCTTGACAAAGGGATATATTAGGAACTGAAAATCGGATTTCATTGTTTGACTTCCTATTGCTACTTTCCTAATAGCTAGGATATATCAACCTGGTGCGTACCTCAGGTACGTGATCACTTTTGCACTGTGGGGCTTAGAGGCCACACATCTTCCTTTCAGAATAAGCAACATTCTTACAGAGTTCCTGCATTTCTCTCAGCTGGAGCTTAAATCAATTGTATACATTTGTTTATTTATTTATTAAAGATCACTTTCCCAGAGCTGCTCACAGATGGCATGACAAAGCATTCCTGAGGCGGGGTTGGGTAGTCTCAAAGAGTTTCCAGAGGGAGGGCATGCAATATCCCACTTTGCAAGTGATGAGAGTGGTTCTAATCTTCCCTCCGAGGGTGGGAGGTTGTTAAAATAGTGGGGGGGAGGGAGGCATTGTTTGGTTTCTGGTTTCTTTTCTATGTGATGTTCTTCAGAGTTATCTGGTGTCATCAAAGTCCTTGATAGGCCTTTACAAGCAAGTATAATGGCATTATTTGTGCCGAGGAAGTTTGGAAATTGAGCATACAGCTTACACTGCTTGGATGTAGGAGCAGGGGAACGCATCTTTTGCTAGAATTGCCAATTCAGCAGTTGCTGCCTGACATGCAGTGACTGACTAGTAGGGAATGCATCTCAAGGGAGAGCGGAGGGAAACAGGCAAGGGGAAGTTTTCTCTTTAGAGATGTGAGACATAAACAGGAAAAATGTACTATTCTGCTGTCATCCTACACTGCTTCTCAAATACTTGATCCTGCTGTTTTCTGTGTTGATATTCTACTAAGCATAAAAGAAATGCTATTCAGTCCAGACTTCATTAGGTGACATGAGAATCTACACTATCATACCATGTCATGAAATTGTTGGACTCAGTGTGGATATGTAAGAAGCTGCTGGCATTATAGATAACATCAGCTGGCTCTAGATAAAGCAGCCCACCCCCGGGGGAGGGGGTGGGTGGGAAGGGGAGTGGAATAGCTGTTTCGAATATCTTCACTGAAGTGACTGCCTAGACTAATCACATCATTTTGTTTATGTCAGAATAAAGATTTCTGTGGTAGAATTATTCCTGCAACTGTACAGTAAGTATTTATTTTTAATGTGCAGAAATATTTTAAAACTTCCCAGATTCTTATTGTAGAAACTGTGAAGCTTCTGCTATGACAAATTCCATTCCCAAAATCACAAACACGGCACAAAAAGCATGCAACGTGTTGTACGTGTCCTGAGCTGCAGTGAGAACCTCTTAATTTAAACTTATTTGCCCTATTGAAGTGATTCAGCATGTAATTAAAGTCTATCGCATTATAAAAATTAGCTACAGATCACCATTTGTTACAAGTGTGACTCATAGAGGCTAAGCCTGCTTAATATTCTGGTTGGCAACAAAATGTTCGAGGACAGAATCTAGATCAATACACACACAATTTTTTTCCATCTTTGCTGTGGTAGTAGTATAGTACATTTTGGAATCTCTGTCTTGCCAACTGCAATGAAAGAAATTGTCATTCAAAATACAACCAATTAAAAACTGATGTCTTAAAAAAAAAAAAAAACACTGCAGACTTTTTTTTTTCTTTTGGATCCACCATGTTCAGCAGACCACCATGGCATGAATTGCCATTAATATGTCATTTCCCTTTCCTGTTATCACAATATAAAAGACCTTAGCTCTGACCTTTCTATCAAAACATCCTTTGTTTAGAATGAAAGCTATTCACTGTTAGACCCTTATCTATAGAGCTTAGCCAGCGGATCAAATCCAAAGAGCAGAATTCGTTTACTTTGTATTAAATGAGCTCAGTTAAGAAGTTTCAATTTTGGCAGAAAGGTGCATTAATCACAAGGAAAAGAACAGATCTCACTTTTCACAGCTTCTGGTTTACTTTCAATACAGTTACACAGTAAGGCTTTTGTTCCTTAAAAGTAGCACTGTATTTAAATACAGTAAATATAACAAAATTACCTTCTTAAAATTACACTAGAGTTCCTACAGTACAGGATGTCCATAATGACCTCAGTGTTGCATGACTAACTTTACGGCTTCAAAAAGGTTCTAAATTAGTTTGGACAGATGGGTTTTATCCAGAGGAAATCAATGAGTTTTTGTGAGTCTGACTTAATTTTTATGCAGCCAGTACTTTAAGATGAAATTAAAATATGTATGAAAAACATATTAAAGTTTCCCTTGGGTTCATAGTTGTTTGTACATTTACAAGGTGTTAAAGAGATGATTTAAAAACTAACTATATATGGGATCAATGCAAGTATACTATGATTTATGGCCTTTCATGACATTTTTGACACTTCTGGCCTAATGTCTTATGTGTTTTGAACCACTAATTATCTTTTAATTCATAAGGGTTTGGTGGGATTTTATAAGTGTAATATAATATATAGGGCTGTATCACATGGAAAGTTTTAGAAAAAACGCACTTTACAAGTTGTGCTGAGTAGGTAACAGATGTAAATAAAGATGTGCTGCACCAGTTAAAAATCCACTTGATCACAGTACCCCAAAATGAGGAGGGGCTCCCCATCTGCCAACAAAACTAGCAGGTTTTTAACTCACTCTTCAGTACAGGGGATTAACATCTGTGCAGGTTTTGATCACACACACCACATTTCTGAGTGAGTTTTTAAGTATGAATCAGCCTGGTTTTCCTGGATTAGTGCTGTTCCTGTGTAATATCATACGCAACTCCAAGGTTTAGCTGCTTGATAAATTATGATCTTCTGGCCCCATGGGAAATGATTTTTATAGAAGAAGCCAAGAGAGCACACTTTGGCAGTCATTGTCAGGACTATACAACAACAGTGACAACTGCAGCAGTGCTTGTGGTCGAATGATGAATAATGTGGGAAAGTTTTCATCATCTGTGAAAAGTGGTATTTTCACTCATCAAGTTTTTTCCCCATTTTCATGGTCTCAAACTCAGACTCATATTCCTCAAAGAAAAACAGAGGGAAAAGTGCCAACAAAACCTTTGATATAGTCAAATTTGATATATATCTTCCAAAAATGTTTTAAAAGATTATATGTTGAAAAAAACTGTGTGTTAAAAAAATTATATTGTTGATGAACAATGGATAAAAGCTCGAATGTTCTGCATATTCTAAAGAACTGAACATATTTGCTATGGTGCTGTTCAACAGCCATAACTTCAAACCATAATGGACTTGCTGAAGTGGAAAGGTTCCCATAATAGGATTTTCATATAGTCCTTAAGTAATCCAAGGCTAACAATCACATTGACTTCCCATGTCTATTTTAGGTGTTTGTTTTCCAATGCATCACCGGTCGTTACATTATAGACTAAAGCCTTATACTACTGAATCCTCATTTAAATTATTTCTTGCTCTTTTCAATTTCTTATAATTATTTTTCCCAACATACCTAAAAGGCACAGTAATGTGCAACATTGCATAAGCTGAAAAAATGAACATATAAAGTTTGTTCCCAAATTTGTTGCAGTCATTAACAGAGGACAATGTTTCCGCAAATAGTCCTATAGCCTTTCTCTGGGTGCAAATATGGATTGGTGTGTTTTTTCACTTTTCTGATGAAAGGAGTATGAAATAATGTGAAATATGTTGCCCAGTTCTATAGTCAGACACATCCACTGACACTTTTTACATATATCAGATTTAACCTTAAAGATATGGTTTATGACTAGATGGAACCTGAGGTGTTCCTTCTCTTTTCATAATCTCCCAATATATACAAAACATTAATTGGTATCATATAAATACCTAGTCATACATAAATAGATTTCCAGTTCTTTGGAATTCATGAGTTTCTATTGGGAGCCCAGTTTTTAGCTTGATGCAACAACTGGAAAAAAATTCATGAGAACAGAAGATAAGGTATACAAAAGATTTAGATAATTACAATTCTTCAGGGAGAATAGATTTTAAGAGGCTCAGTACTGAAACGTAAGTTTTGAAGAATCTCAGCAAAAGTATCATCTCCTACATTTGCCCTGTTTTTGTGATAATTATAGTGATAAAACTAATATATGTGATAATAATAAAAGGTGTTGATGAGCATGCTGTATATTACTAAGGCGTCCTCTTTTCCACAGTACATAACACAACAGAGACCCCAAAGTACCAGCAACGCTTTCTGTTGTGCAAAGTAAAATGTCGCTTACACCATCCTAGTTGTTCTAGATTCTCTGCGGTATCTGTACTTACCATAGAGAATACAACTAGAGAGAAAAACAATCCTCTGATAACATTTTCAAAAGCAAAAAAATGCTGGCTTTCACCAGGCTGGAAATGAAGAAGGTGATTTTGATACTTCGGTCCTATCAAGCTGTACTTTCCTTTTAAAAGTTTATTCTGGGCCAGTGGTCAACAACTTACTTTCAATACTTCCTCTTAATTCAGACAAAACTAACATACATGACAATGAGCACAAAGCGAACATGGAAGATAAAACATTAGATTTTACTGCACACTGATAGACCCTAAAAACATCTAGGAGACTGACACTCTTCACTTCTGAAAAGTAACGTGGAATTTACAGCAGGCCAAAGCATCTCCCTGCTGTTAACTGAAAGTAAGAATAAAGACAAACTCATTACATTCAGAGACTTCTGCAAACTTTGCAATCCTAAATTAATCTAATCTTAGTTCAAAATACCGAAACAGTGTCTAATCTCTGCTCAGGAAACGCTTAAAAAGGAATTTCACTTGATTAAAATACAGTCAAAAAACTGTTCTCTCTGTCAGAACCAAGTTTTGGGAGTCAGCTCTGCATCATCAGGGATACTGACAGTAGAAGACAAGTTCTCTTTAAATATCTATGGTTTAAGAACATTCTTCCTGAAATACCTTATTCTCCTATTAGAGGTCAATAACTCAAGGCAGATTGAAAACAGAGTAAATGAGAAATGTCCTACAGTAGGAAAGAGGAAATATATAAAGTGCCAACCAGATGTAGATACCCAGAACCAGAGATAAAGCAATGCACTAAAAGATAAGAGCTCATTATTTTTCTCTTGTTCTGGGTGTCTATATCTAGCTCATTGTTAAGATCTTCCTTTTACTCATTTTGGGGCCTGTGAGCATCAATTCATTGTGCTGACTCGTGGTCAGGGACACAGAGAAAAAAACCCCCAACCCTTCTACCAAGTATGAAGAAAACAGCAGATGTTAGTGCACAGGCAAGCAACACAGTGTTTTGGAAAACTCAGTTGTGCAACTGATTCTTGAACACCCTTTTCTCCTACTCACAGCATTTCTCTCCAAGGACAAAGATCATCTTACTATTAGATCAGCTGTGTCATGCAGCTTGGTGCATGCGCTTTAGGTGCTTTCTGCTCCTTTTTTTTTACGGAAAGCCCCTTTGTGGATCAGGGAAGTTAGGAGGTCTTGAACTCTGTGTACCTAACTTTCAGTACAACACCACAGCTTCTGTTGAGTTCCATCTTTTTGCTTACACGGCTTCAGATGACTTCAGTGCTTGCATTCTTTTTCTATAGTTTTTGATAAATACTTCCCTTTATTCTCCTTCCCGCCTTGACTCTGCCCCTAGCAACACCTCCACCTTTTTCAATCTCAAATACATATGCATAGTCAACTTCTGTCTAAGTGGAAACTAGCTGAAGGAATCCAAATGAAAGGAATCTAATCTGTAATATTCTGTATGGAATTACAGTGGAAAGTCTTTTCCTGCTTTTATTAAGTAGCTGAACTCTACAGCAAGCATCGAAAAATCCTTATATTAACATCTTGGTATTGGGTATTTTTAGCAACATATACAGAAGAAAGTTAATATCTCCAAATGAATAACATACTTGCATGTGTAATTTGGTTACCTTCTAGTAAAATGAATCATGCTACTGTGTATCAAAAAGCTGTGTAGAGGGTAGATTTGAATTTCTGTATTCTGTAAGTATAATGTAAGCAACGTAACATTCCGGAAAACATTGTAATTAGATACTAAATTACTTTATGGTACTTAAGCATATGAATCAAGCTGAGAAATAATCTCCCCAAAACTCATTAATCAAATCAAATATGAAACATTCCTTAACTAATGCTCTCATTCCATGAAATGTATATACAGAAGTCTTTTTTCTTTTCTTCTTTCATAACTGTTTACATGCAGATTGAAGAAATATATCCACCACTGCTAGCAGTGGTTCCAGTAGAAAAGTACCATGAAAACAAATCTGTAATAAAAAGACTGATTATTAGTGGGGATGCATGAAGTAGTTCATAGAAGCAAAGGTGTGCAAAACTTTGTGGGTCCACAGCTTAAGGAGTTGTAAAAAATATCCGGGTGCAATACATCTAGAGCATTTCACTCAACCTGAGTTTCACTTTGAGTTTCAGATTTTAAAAGAAAATAAAAACTGAAAGTGAAACTCAGTTTGAGACCACTAGATTATATCTTGTTTTACATCAAAACCTTACAAAACTGTGAATTTTTCTTGCCTTCAGCATGAAACTATAAATCACCTCAGGTTTTCTCAAACATTTAATTAACCTTAAGGTCAGTTCCTCAGGGTTAAATGCTGTTGTCACTGGAGAAAATGGGATTTTTGCCATTCACTTCAATGCAATCAGGCTTTGGCCCTTAGTGAATTATTTAAGTGAAAACAGTTAGTATGAGCTGAGGGAATACTGTAAGATAAAAGTGAATAATTGCATAGTAGGATCAAAGTAACAAATCATGAAATATTACTTAGATTTAATTATTTATCTGTCTCTATGGATCAGATTTTCAAGTTAGGGAAAGATTTGAAATCTAGCATATTTGGGGTTTTTTCTAGATTTCTCAACATTTTAAATACAGACCATTAGAAATGTCTGGCTTCACAAGCCAGGCCAATTTTCCAAATGCCAATTGTTACCAGAGATACCAGTATGAGAAATTCTTGCAATATTTCTTCAAATTCCTGGCTTCTTTTAAGATAGAAATTCTAAAATAGTGGTTTTGGGGTGGAAGGAGAGAAGGTAGGATTTAGGATTTGGGTATTTGGATCACTAGTGCTAGCTTTTGGTGTAGATAGGTAAGCAAAAAGGCAGGTAGGCACTAGAAATTGAGCTTAGAAAATTATTTTAGATCCTATTCAAAGTTCCAGTCTGTGTTTAACTGTATCTTAGATGCTTTGAAAGTATCATTTGTAGCCCTTAACAAAACCCACAAAAAATGTTGTAAATAAGCCAGGTACGTACCAACAAACAGATATGGAAGTGATTAACACAATCCAGTGCTTTAATGGAAGTCTTTCCAGTGATCACTATGGGAATCTCGATTGAGCCCTGAGGCCCTGATTCAACAAAGCATTTAGGCTCCTAACTTCCTATTGATTTCCCATTTAAATTAATGGGAAGTTTGGGCCTAAATACTTCATTAAACTCAGGACTAAATGATTAGGCTTTGGTGATATTTTCAGCAGAGTGCACTCTTGATCCGTTACAGAATTACTTGAAAGTGCCCCTGTATATTAGGGATTTCAGGTTGTCTCTTGGTAAAAGCAAAAAAGCCTGTTGCATTTGTTAAATCACTATTGTATGGGTAGGGCCCTAGAAGGCCAATGAACATCAACCATCCTCTCTGCACATATATGCCTTGCTGTATCTGTGTTTTCCACAGGTGTTTCCCATCTGTGTTTGCCTTACAGGTAGCCGTAGTGTAAATCAATACATTACCAGAAGAATGGTGAAATGAAGTTCTACGCTTTTAAGACGAACAACATTGAGAAATAAGTGCAAATCTAGTCCCTATATATTGAATTTGAATCCTGAACGTATGCTATCATAGCTCTACAGGAAAAGGACATTAGCAGTGGACTCCAAGTCTGTCCTAACATTCTGCCTGCTTTTCTGAGAGGAGCAGGATCACATCACTACATATCAAAGGGCAGCTTGCTCTCTGGATGTGTCATACTAAACGACAGTACCTTAAAGAAGCTAAACAGGCTGCTTACAGGTTGCATACGATTTGTAAAAACAACATACACTGCATAGAAAATTATGCATGCAAAAGAATGGAATTAGTCCAAGGCATACATTATGTGATTCAAATACATATTTTATCTGGGATAATCTAATGTTACATTTAGAGATTATTGTTTTCCATATACATAGTTAAAATTATTAATGATTAAATTAATTCTCTCAAAGGTCAATTTTCATATTTATCTCTGTTTTTCTTCTTCATTCATTCCCCTTCCCTTTATATTTCTGTATCTCTATTTACTTACCAAATATGTACTATAACCAGAAAAAAATTAACACTTTAACACTAAAGAACAAAGAAACCTCTTCAAGCAAAAACTGCAGTTTCAATTTCTAGGCTATTTCGTATGTCCTTATAGGGCTGAATAGGAGAGAGCTGGTAAAGCAGGCGGTCTATTAGGTCTAATGCACTACAAATTCTTTGACAACTTAATTTCATTGTTATTTTTAAATTGGTAGATGTCTTTAAACAACTGAGAGAACTTATCATATACTTAACTTTACATGAGAATAAACAGTATTATGCATTCTACCTATATTTAAGAACTTAGGTCAGGATATGTAGGACTGGTATAAAACACAAAAAATATAGTCAACAACCTCCATGATATAACTTTTTTTAATTAAATTCCCTTTCTGGAAAAGTATTAGAGGCCATTAGGAAAAGGAAAGACATTGTATTACCAGATATTTCTGTGAAAATGGGAGGTAGTGGAATTGTTAACAGTGTTGAAATTTAGTCCAGCATATTTAGGGAATAGAACTGCACCACATCAGAAGGAAACAGGTTATCTATTATAAGACTAAAATAAACCATGTTGATATCCGTCAGTTTGTACCTCTGTAAAGCTAAGGTTCTAGAATAAAGCATGAGATGTTAACATAACAGAAACATATATAACAGTTTTAAGACATATTTCTCTAAATTAAAGCTGTATGGTTAACTTCTATAAATGTGTCATGGGTTTCCATCATTCTTTGTCCTGAAGATACCATTAGCTGTTTTTTATGAGCAAGAATAGAGTAAGTTCAGGGATGCATTTCTTTTTTCTACTACATTTTCATGCAGAATCAATCATTTTGTTCTTCTATCACAGGTAACTTAAACTCCTATGGGGTTTAGAAGCATGATCCAGTTTTACCTGATCTGCTGATCTAACTTTTGACAGCAAACAAGTATGCACAGAAAGATAGATGCTATCTTCTGATGTTTGGCTCTCTAAAAGAAAATATAAATCATGATTAATTGATTATTTTTTGGTGCATATTGCAGTGAAAATTTAAATAAAAATTGTTTAAACTGATTATCTCATGCCCCATTTCATTTTAAAAACACTCAGGAATGGATCTTTGTTTTTGAAATGCAGTGGCCAGGGTCTGCTTCTTCACTATAGCGTAAATATGCTAGCAAAGCTCTCTCTTGAGACAAACATATCTGATTTTGCTGATCCTGCATTCTTAATGGGTCATAATTCAACGTGATAGCTATGATTTTTGACATTATGGGATCTGGTTCAGATCATAAAGGGTATACAAATCAACAAATATAGATTAGATGCTACCATGGTCCATAACTGCTAAATGGGGTCATGGTTTCTAAGTAGCTAATAGACTTTTATGTACTAAATTATTTCATGGAATTCAGTACAATCTATTTATCATAAGAGTGAAATGCATAATTTTAGGTAATTCATTTTAAAATTGTTCTTTCTTCTTGCTTCTGCTTTGGATTAATTTCTGTTAAGACAAATTACTTAATTAGTCTTCAGTACTAACACTACTAATATTTTTAATTATCAATGGTCTCTGCATGGCAAGTTGCTATCCTAAAAGGGAATGGAAGGAAAATACTAGGATTCTACTTTCCTTAACTAGCTAGTAATAACAAGCGTTCATGTAACACAAAAACTTGTTTCTACTTCACAATGACTTCCCACATAGCCAGCAGTCTTGCAAGAGGAATTTGACATCCTGATACGCGCAGTGAATTAGGGTTCTGAGTGGCACAGAATATCTCAAATATCAACAGAAATTTAATATGTAGATTGGAGAACAGAGTTTTGTTCTGACATATTGAAAATTAGCAATGGATGTATTTTGAAGAAATAAAGCCATAATTAATGGTTATTATCAGCAGTCCAGTTTCACAGCACTATTTGAAGAGAAGTGTGTAATATCCTCAAATGTGTCAATAAGCAAAGTCACTAACCATTGCTAGGTGCCTCCTCCCTCCTCCTTCCACAAGACAGTCAAAGTAACTTTTTAGCCCTGTACAGTAATTTGGAAGAGAGACCCTTTAAAAAACAAAATAGTGATATATAGGCAGATAAAGACAAGCAGCCATAAGGACTTGCAAAGTCTAAATGCTTTTCACAATGGAAATTGTAGTACTTTTGACAGATTTATTATAGAGTCACATAATGTCACTCCAGTAACATGATTTCTGATGTTAAACCTGAGATTTGGTAGGTACTTGATGGAGCCTAGTAACTCTATTAAGGGAAGGGTAAACATTACATCTTTACTTGTACCCTTCTTTATTTTTTTAATTTCCTTAATGAGAAAAGAATAAAGTGAATCTAAGGTGAACTGCATGTGGGCAATAAAACTGAAGAGTATCCATCCTACATGTAGGTAATACAAGCAAGGAGGCCACTGAACATTGTCATTTAACCAAGGAGATGCTAATATTTTTGAATGGAGGCTGAGGTAGAAACCCCTCTCTTAACAGTTAATTGAAATGTTCAAAGAATTGTTCTTCAGAACTCTTTAACCAATCTGCAGTTCTTAATCAAAGTAGCAGAACATTTACATTTATGTTATTCCAGTAATTCCCTTGCTTTGTAAAAAATGAGAATAAAAATGTACTTTTTCTTAATTTATGTTAATATCTAGATGATGATGATACTGGGTAGATGAGTAAATAAACAGAACAGATGACATCCTGATAAGTATTATGTAAATAAGGATTGTAGGAGAAGTTTATAAATGCTTTATTCTACTGGCTACTTGACTTTTATAAACAACATGCAACATTTCAGAATAACTATTGTTACTGGCAAGAAGGCTAATAGAGGAAATTTATGTCATAACGAAAAAAGATAAATAAAAACAAGAGAAAACAAATGAGGAAAAATTAAGAAAAGTGATAAAATGTGATGAGGAGACAGAAGAAGTAGAGAAAATAGAGACTAGCTATTGTATTACAAAATGATAAACACACACATTTTCCAAGTGATTCTGCTGTTCCATCACTGGATTTGGAAAGTATCAATGAAATACTTAAGTTTCATTTTAAGTTTCATTTTTGAAATTTATGAGTTTTGTCAGGATCTCTTGATCAAATCAGAGAATTGCGTGTATTGTTATCTGGTACAGATAATCAATAAAAATGTGAAAGAGAAAATTAACTCATTATAGAACACTTGGGAGGTCTATTATGTCCCTGATAAGAGTGTATAACACCCATTAACAGTGATGGAAATTAGGAGTGTGCCTCGACGAGAAAAACAGACCCCTCTCTGCTTATAGTTTGAAAACTATAGAAATGCCAGAAAATTACGTTTGATAGTTAAAAGCTCGGTGTTAGCACATTTGATCTCTTCCCCAGTGACCTCAGTACCAGGTTAAATATTGCTTGCTGGTACTACTGAGAAAAATATTTACAAAGTTTTGTTGGATAAATGTTTTTCCTGTTTAGAAAAAAACACTTTAGAGATGAGTGTTGCAGTGACCTGGTCAGAAGCGAGAAAGGGGAAAGCAGAGACTGCTGGATGTAATTAGCTGTGGCAGTCGGTTGCCGCACTGAAACAATAGCTGAGATCAGCATCAAGTGGCAGATACAGAGAACAACTTGGGAGAAACAGCAGGAAAAGTTCATGTTTTATCTGTACCATTTTTGTAAACTAAGGCAAAATCAGGGATCAAGTTAGATGGAAGAGTGTAAGATTCTAGTTTTCTTTTATGGCTAAATCACCTTGTTTTTTGTTATAGCTATTTTCTTTTATCGATCACTGTCTGGGCTACGGTGGGTTCAGGAGTTAGAGGGAAAATATGTCTCTTCAAAATGTTGCATACCTGTCATGTAAATATAAGATGGAATACAGTGAGGGTGGTCATGATACCCATAAGGTTTGGGTTAAGCTAGTAAAAACATTACTTTACACATATCACTTTAAAATGTACATTGCGAACACGCTTTATAATGAAAGTACCTCAGACTTAGGGGGGTTGTTTTGTTTTGTTTAGTTAAGGAAAAATAAGTCTTACCCACTGGGTAGTTTCTTCCAGTCCCACACATCTCTTGTTAAAATATTGATATAAATGTTGTGCTGCTCCTTCTACTTATACGCACAGAGTACAGAGGTCAACATACAGAAGACGTGCAGAGTTATTTCAGCTGCTCTGCACTACCTTACATGCTCTGCTAAGCATATCAACAATTTGGCCAGTGCAGTAGAATATGCAAGAGTGGGGAGGAACCCCCCTCCTCAGAATTTCTAAAGTTACTTTCTCCTAAGCCGTAAAACTCAAATGCCCAAGATAAATAAACTTCTTTTGAGTTCATCATCCTGGTACTTAGAGATGTTTAAAACTGTTCCAAGATGCAGAGGCATTTCATCCTTGGTTCTAGCACCCACCTCACTAATATATGTGTTAGAAAGAATAGAGACTTTAATTTAAAAACAGAGCAGTACTCTGCATATATGGATTTGCTTTGGGGAGGGGGGTGTCAGAGGAGGAGACTGACAGCAGATGTCATATGCTGGGTTTTGAAGCCTTTTTTGGACTTTGATTGGATGGATTCACTTGAAATTAATGTTTGCCAAGAAGACCTTCAGCTGGCCTATATATGATTCCCTGCTATTTTTAATATAAATGTAGTATTTTAAATCCATCTCTTGTGTCCTAAACCAGATTTTGTCTTAAGCAGCTGTGCTCAAATTGTAAAATCTCACCCTTGTGTCTGGTTTCACATCTGGTAACACCCAGCTAACAGCTACAAGTTACTTAAAGTAATTAAATGAGGTTTTAAAAAAAGCCACAATGATATATAAAGAATAAATTATTAAGACAGTATTTTGTTTTCCAACAAAATTTTGCAAGAACTTTGTAAGTAGCTGGTCCGTCCAGTTATTTCTAAAGGTGTTGATCCAAATAAGTATATGTTGAGGAGAGTGAAGGCAGTCTTGTAAATGGGTGGGGACTGGGTAACATTAAGCTACCATAATTACTAGTCAGCAGTGTCTCCACTTTGATGTCAACTGTGTGCTTTCTTTTGTGTCTCAGAGAGGAAGCAACTTCAAAAGCTTTAATTTCAAGACAATAAAGTGCCATGCTAATATATGTACAGACTTTGACTGCAAATGGAAAAGTTTTAGAGTTAAAGATATAACTGTAGGTGAGTTAGGACCAAATATTCTTTTCGTGCGTTATTTATATAACACAGACACAAAAGGTATATGCACATTATTTGATTACTATATAAGGTATAGCTCATTAAAAAAAAAGATGGATTTTTTTACTGAAATATATAAAAATACCTATTTTTTATGTCTGATACAAAAGATTTTAAATGTGACAGTATCTTAAAGGAATTATGAGTATGAACAATTCTATTGACTTCTAAAATATATAAAGCTACATATTTTACATACATGAAGATGGCCATATTGTGCTGTCATTTCTGGTCAGAAATCATATTAACGTGAAGAGTTTTCCACAAGTACACATAACAAAAGAATCTGGCAAAATCTAATTTATTTTTTATTAAAAAAAAAAGGACTTGGCAATAAAAACCTATTATGAATATAGGGGTGATATTATTGTGAGACTTTCTAATAACTATATTAGGCTTTGGATTTGCCCTCAAATCATAGATAATACATACATTAATCATACATCTCTCATAGTACTTTCTTGTTATGTGTTGAGTGTGGACAGGAAAAGAGTTAGGAATGACTACAAGAGAGAAATCATCTGTTTTGGTCCAACTAAAATTTGCCACGCACACTGAGATAACTGAAGACAAAACAGTGTACTTCATTCAGTATGTAGCAGAATTCCCTTCGATCTGAAAGAAATATTTCATGTTCAGAAAACCCAGAGAAAATTACCGGATAGCATCTTGACACTACCAGAGTATAGCAGAGGATGGCACTCTTTTAGGAAACAGGAAACCAAGTTCAATTCCACTCTCTGCCTGACAGGATTTGAATGCACGTTTTCTTCTTCCCAGACGAGAAAGCTAAAAACCAGGTTATATGTCATTATGAAGTGGGAATGGTTGAATAAAATAATTAAATAGGCATTGAAAGTCTGTTGAGTGGTTGGTATGGCCAATTTCCCTTTTAGTTTTTCAGTTTGACCAAAACAGATTAGTCCTCCAGCTCGCATAAGCGATCTGGATTCCAATCCCTTTTCCAATTAGCATTCAGTTACTTTAACTACTGTTCATACCGTGGAGGTTTTTTTGTCTACTTTCACTCATGCAGCAAAGAGCAGTGTCAGCTGATGTATTTCACAGAAAACTACAGAGTACCCTTCATTCGCATCTGTGCATAGCTAACAGAGCAGTGAAATGGGTCCTATCCTGGCATCCTATTAGTAAGATGGCTATTTATCTTTAAGGACCAGTCCACAAAGTGCTGGTAAATTCTAATCCTAGCCATATTTCATAAAAGGTTTGTTGATACTGACACATCAAATAATTTGAAACATACTTTCTAGAACCAGCTCTGTTTACATATAGCACATCTCCTCAACTGTTGTGCTCTCTTCTATGCACTATCCTCTCTTATCTGAAAATAAGGCTGTTTTAAGTCCCCTGAAGAAACATTTTCCAAGATATGAAGCCCACTATCTTCTGTGAAGCAGACACACTTTTATTTTCAGAGGTCCTTTCTACGTTTAACAACTCATGCCACTTCAAAGCAAATAGCAGAGACAGCAGAATTGTTTCTGAGGTGAAAACTGTCTTTTAAGAGTACCTAAGTTTCTCACCCATTTTCAGCAAGTGTGCTTGTGTTCCCAGAATTATGTAAGACACTCTAACTGCACTGTGTTAAAAGGATTTGGGACCAGCTCTTTTATGCAATACTAGAATTTAGCAAGCGTTATAAAGAAATAGAATTTAAACTCAAGGTGCCATTGACAGTGGTGATGGCTGGCTTAGATACTGCCCAAGTCTGCACACATACAGAAAAACTGCACAGCAGCTGCACAGTAAGGATACTCAGTTTTGTTGAACTGAAGCTAAAATGAAAGGTTCGAGCTCACCAGTTTTGCATTACATGCTGTTATATGAACACTGAACTGCCTTCTCAGCTAGCTGCTTGTGAAAACTAAGAGCTTTGGTGGTGCTTTCTGAGGTCTGATACAGCGCACCAAGTCCTAGCTTGGACAAAGCACTTATTGCTCCCAGCCATATAACTACAGAACAAATGGGAGTTTTGCCTGAGGAAGGACTGAGCAGGGACTACAAGGCTGGAACCTAACTATCAGAAATCTAATATGGACATTTAGGTTGTAAATGTTTGTCAGGATTTCTGCTTTCAAATTTAAAGACAAAATTTTAATAGATGCCAACACTAAAGCTCTTCTAATGCAGGGACTAAACTAATCACAACTTTTCAGAAGCTCTTTAATTGTGGCTCAGTTTTGTGCCAGCTGTTGTTTTCCTACTATAAATGGAAGAAAACAACTCTGGGGTGGACATTTAATTCTGTTTCTCTCGATAGCAAACATTAACCATTGGCCTGCTATCAGACCACCTGCAATGTGTTAGTCATTACAGAGGTCACTGTTACTGAACATTTTAAACTGTGAATAGCTTCAGATTAAATTAGGTGTAAAAAAAGTCATTTCCTTTCAGTGATAAACTAAAACACCTGCAGCACAGCTCAAGTTTACCACGAGAGATATAAACTCTCACTCTGAGGCTGTACTGTTCAAGGACACACAAAAGCACAATTTTGTGAGATAAAATCTTTCTAACCTAAATTATTATTGTGTTGTTAGATTATGTGATTATATGCACAACTATTTTGCTAGATTGCAGGTTATTCTATGCTTTACCAGGCACAAATAACATCTTCAATTGTGGATACATTACATGACTTTTCTCCTAAAGTTGCTCATAATTTTGTTTTCCTTTTCCTAAAAAAAGAAGAAAACAGAATATTTGTATTTGCTGTATCACTTCCATGTTTGTGTTATCCCTTCTCTATTATGAGAAAGATTGTATTTTAACTTCAGAGGAAAGTGACCATGTTACTGATGCTACTAAAGATGCTTAGTATTTATTTCTAAATTTTTGAAATTATAATAATTATTATACTTTATAAAACCTATCTTTATTTTGTTTTATATGTTTTCCTTGAGCACGAACATGGGCAGAGTTCTGAAATGCACAGAAAAAAACAACTCATCAAAATGTAGTTTTTCTGTTTTTAAGGATTTCTGATTATATAAATATACCTGAAGCATCTAAAACAAGCATAAATGTTGGGCTCTAAAAGTTCACACATACTTGAGGTGTGTATGCAGGTATCCATCTTTCTCCAGTAGAACAGGTGCCTGAAAGTGGCTATCTTCAGAAGAGAATTTAGCCATCCCTTGCATCTCTGAACCAACTTATCTCTACCCTTTACCTCTTCCTATATATCTCTGTCAGGTGCCAAGTGAATCTGTATCGAGATGCTGAGTTAACTATTTATTTACCTCCACATTCTCAGTAAGATTCAAGAAACTAAGACTGCCTTGTTCCTTTTCTCTCCTTTTATCCCAACTGATAGTAGCAAGAATCTTCAGACTGACTGCTCCAAAGAAAAGTAAGGTGAATATTAAAGAGGGGGGATTTTCTGCCCAAGTGATATCACGGAAGTCCTGTTCAAGGATCATTTTCTCCCAGTCCAAACACCAAAGCATGCAATACCATATAGGACTTCTCTTCTCTCTCCACTTTTGCCCACATACCTTCTAGACATGCAAAAGACCTGGGGAATCATGTGTCTTCGAACATCTGTAAACAACTACAGAATACTTAAGGTCAATGAACTTAGTCTTCAGATTTCTCTAAAGCTATTTTCACTATTATCAAGTATTAAATATTCTGATCTAGTGTAACTCCAACTGGTAAAAGAGAAAAAGCAAGGAGTAGATCATTCACATTCCAGTTGGTGTCTTTTTCTATCATGTTTCAATTTTCTGGGCCATCTGAGTGGAAATTATATTAACAGATGCCATTTGCAATAGATTCTGTGAGCTGCCTTCAGAAGTGACACACAACAGGGACACTAAGAAAAACAATTAGAAGTTCAGGTAAGTATTAAATTGATACAGTAGTATATATATTGGCATGGATAGTATCAGTCTATTATTTATCTGCTCTTAAACAGATTATATTTACTTCTGAATTTAACCTTATGTGACATTTTTTAAAAATAAATATGCTAATACAAGATTTTATAATAAAAAGATTACTAAGACTGTGAAGTATCCTGAATGAAAATCTAGCTCTTCAGACTCTGTACTCCATATCCATATCCAACAGGGTTTGTGCCTCAGTTTTCCTGTCAAAAACCTACCTATACAATTCAAAATTGTTTGATTCCATGAGTCCATGAAGCCAAGAGAAAGAAAAGCTGGTCAGGTACTCATTTATCTTCACTTTCAACTTTCTTCACACATTCATGCACTAGATGATGTTTAATTCTCAGTCTGACATACTCTTTCTGTACTAATTTTCTATTTTTAGCTGATTCAGTTGTGGGTCTTCCAACATTGTATATAATACAAAGTAACTTTGACAGCTGGAAATTTTATTTTAGCTGAGCTCCCAGCATGCCTTGCAGAAGGAACAGAACAATAAATCTGATTGTTTCCCTTCCCCCAAAACCTTGTAAAAATCTTGAAAAACTTGAAAATACTTTCCAAGGAAATAAACAACAGCAAAGAATCAGATGTGGGAAATTCTCAGGAAGCAGTATTCTGATCCAGGTATTGTCCCACCTAACACTGCTGCTTTAATAAATGCCACTTACAGAGAAAAGTGACAAAATGAATGCTGCAGGGGTTAATTTTAAATATCACAGATAAGTCACCAAGGGATGGATTTTCCTTAATGATTCTGGTATCTTTCTGCCTCCTCAGTAGTTCATATGACTTTGCCAGATTATAACATCTGAGTGTCTGACCTGAAGATTTTCATGTGTGTTTCTGTTTACATATGATAGAATTTTTTGCTTTTCCTATTCCAACCTGTTATTATCAGTCACTTCTCTAAAAAAAAGTCTGCCTCCCAAGTGGCTTCTTTCACTACACCATAAAACTGAGTACTGGTGTGCTAACAGAAATGACTGCTCTAATGTGGGAACCACCTAACCTTTTCCCAGCGTCACATCAAACAGCATGTTATGTAGTCATTGACAGCTTTCCTGTGCTGAAGCAAGTCCACCACATAGATAATAAAATGCTGAACCCCATTAGTAATATTCCCACTACTTTCCCCAGGCAATAACTGTCAAATGAATGACCACACATTTTGTAGATAATAGTCCAGGAAATATTGCACAATGCAGCTGCTTTTGGGGAAGTCATGTTTGCAGTAAACAAGATGAACACTTAATTTATTTGACCATTTCCATGCAACTGCTAATGCTCTAATTAGGTATTTATAGTTCCATGAAGAAAAGAAATGCCTCAAAAGTGCTTCTCTCTTTTTTAAGTAACAAGACAAGTTTTGCAAGAAGAGGAATAGTGTCCCTTGATCTATGTTTTAAGATTTATGTAGTTAAAAATAAAACAAAAGAACATTCATATAAAAACCAATAAACTATACCAATAAAAAGTGAACAAAATATTCTATATATCATATGAGAATTTCATCAATATAAAATTTGATTATCAAGTGAATTGCTTTCATTATAAATGAGCTCAAACAAACTCAGGATATGCAAATGCCCACACATTGGGAAAAAAAAATCAGAAATAGATTGTCTTCCAGAGAGGGATAAGTGGACACGTTTTGCCAATACTTTAGTGAACAACATCAAAAAGTGAATCACCATTATTAATGTGACAAGTTGGTTCAAAATGGCTGACGTTTGGAATAAGAAAAATAATTGAATTGGAAATGAAACAATCATGAAAAATGGGTGCTGGCATTAAGGGGGAGTGTTTACTGGGTTCGTTGTTCGGTACATATATAAATGTATATAGTGCTCTTCTTTTCTTGGTATGTATGTTTTGGTTGCCACGGGTTAGGGCTCTGTGGTTGAAACTTATTTCTCAGACAACGCTGTCCCATCTTTTTTAAGTAACAAAATAGCCCATTATACTGGAAAGAGAATTTTTGAAAAATTGACTAGGATAACTGGGAATAACTATTCTCTTAGACTATGTTTAACACTTTCTGTCCTGCTTGGTCAGGATAAAGTTAGAGTAGTGGTTGTTCTGGTTCCCATCTTTGCTTGCCACATTATACATGCTTCCAGTATGAGAGAACGATAGTGTGGACTCTGTGTCAGGGCAAAAGACTTCAGCCTGCTCATGAATAATAAGGATCAAATATATATATATCTGAAAGTTGTATTTATAATCTAAAACCACCAAATTGTCCACAGAATCCAGAACATGAAAATCTTCCAGAACCAAACAGTGGTGGGAAGAGCAGGTCACTGTGAAAAGGTCTGGTTTGAATTGACTATTTGTAGCCTGTCTACTGAAACAGTCATAGCTGAGAGAAAAAATGGCAAGGACAATATGCATAACTTAGCTAAGATGAGCTAGAAAAGAGCACCTGGTCATTACAGAATATTACCTGGGATCTGATGATGTCTGTTCACATCTTATGAAATTAATCATACTGACAAGTGCTTAGCATTTGGTAAACACTGTAGAGACAGTAGGAAATGTGGGCTAAGGGATGTGCTCAAATCCAGCTGCAAGTTCATGGAAGAGAATTTCTTTTAAAATGACTTAAGGACAAGAAGGGAAACATGGGCTTTTAATATTATTAAATAAATAAACTTTTAATTGAAGAACCAATGTTTGGGGAAAATTTGAAAAAGCACAGAAAATGTATAGTGCACCAAAGAAGAACATCATGCTCAGCATGCTCAAAGAAGTAGACCGTATCTCTGAGTCACAACCAGTTTTTGTCTTGCCCCTCAAAAAATATGTATGGCTTATTGGAAAGTCATGGACTGATCATCGAATATTTAGTATTTATGAATGTGTAAATAGTGAGGGCTTGCTCAAGGGATGGTCTGGCTTTCTGTCCTTCTCCATATGCTTAAGAGATTTTTCTTATCTTTGAAATGCCATTTTCTTTTTCCATTTATCTTCAGAATAAAATGTCCTAATCCACTGCAGGAAAATACACTTCTCTTCCTTTACTGAAGTTTTTTCCACAATTATGATCCTCCTACTCATAGTACTTCTATAGTAATTTTAAATATTACATACAAAGCATACTAACACCTTCTGCCAACATTGTTAATTCTTTTCTGACTCTAAATTACTGCTCACTTGAACACTTTCAATTTCTTGAACAAAATGGACACAAAGCACAGAACAGCAACACAATGAGGAAGGTCAGGAATAATTCTGTACCAAGATCTTTCTGGTCTTGACAGACCTTCCTGGAAGTTAGGGGAAATGTGGTCTATAGTTCATATTATTTCTTAGCGTTCACTCTCTTTTTCTGCCTTATTAGGCTTTGAGGGAAGTGTGGAATGAGAACATCTCTAGACTGCTTTCTAACTACAGAGGATGGGGAACCCCAGCTAGGGCAGATTGTTATTCCAGTGGCTGGAAAACTGGGTAAGTCTCTTTGTCATTCTGGCCTGTGCACTCACTTTAAGTGCTAGACATAGTCTCATCCACTTGACTCAGTATGGCTATCGGAATAAAGCAATGCCTGTTGGGGGTGAGTATGGCCAACAACAGGCCTACAGTTGGCAGTGATCAATAGCAAATATTTTTTCCTGTTATGGACTGGAGTCTATAAACACCAATACCAAAAATTGCTCATCATGACTAAGTACTCTTCAAATTGTAGCCCTGTGACACTAATAGGAATAAATATATACATTTTAAAACTTGACCTTATAAACATGTGCAAGAGCTCAACATTTATCTCAATACATCATGAACATTGTAAAAATATTATCCAGATTAATCTGTTACTAACTCCAGAGTAAATCAAGAACAGCAAAATGGAGCCAGTGAAGATGTGACTCCTACATATGTTTTTTGAATTACAGTTGGGAATCATTTTTTATGGCTTTGTTCTGCAATCTTTGCAGCACTGATAATAAGGGAATAGAGATTCTGAAATTACAGAAATAGGAAAAGGAAGAATAGCAGCTACAAAATCAGACTCCATATTTCTTTAAGAATAGGCCTGTGCATTATCTGTGACATAAGAACAATCTATCTACATTCAAAGTAAAATTAACATATACAGAATATTTTAATTATATTTGAAGTTATTTAGAAAAAAGACTGTTCTCAAATACAAAAAAAAGTAGTTAAAAAAAGGAATAGCTCATACTGTATGTTCTATTCAGAACAGACTGTTTCTCTAACCATGGAAATAGTTACTGTAATTGTACTCTTGTGTAAGAATGAGCCTCTGCAGGAGCTGACCCATGAAGGTCTGCAGAATACTTGAGGCCAGCAACAGTGTAAACTTATGTTGTTGTAAACATGGCCCTTAATCCATCAAAAGAAAAACATATGGATTCCATCTTTATTTATTTCTGCAACAAGTCAGAGTCATCATGACATCTTTAAATACTTTGAATATTACTGTGCTAACTCATGAACTAAAAAAGGCGAAACTTGAAGCCATTAGAAGAAAAAGTCAAGATCTTTCTCTGGCTTACTGCTTAGCAAAAAACAGTTTTCTGAAGATTACATTAAAATTAGAAAAACGGCTTCCAAAAGTTCTGTCTTTCAATATTATTACAGCTGCAGTAATTAAGAATTTGGCCACTATTTTAAGTCATGAAAATCCATCAGTTCACATAGATTTAATTTATTGAATCTATGAGCTATATGCAAATTGGTTTTTAAGTTATTCTAATGAGGAAAAAAATCACTTGGTTAAACCCATGAAATGTACATGCATGAAGTACTAATGTACGAATACAACAGAGAGCAAAAAGCCCTCGGCTTATGCTACTGAAGAGCTTTTACCCAGTAAATATACAGTACAATTGTGAAGGTAAGGACAACAATAGATTTTAATACAGACACTTGAATATAAAGCAAAATACATTATTAAATTGGCCATTTATCAAGAGTGTTATTCCTTCATTTGAATCTGACAGCACCTATCCCTCTGTTACCAGTTAACGTTAGCAGTTTCCTTGCTAGTTTAAGACAATCTAAGCCAAAGCTGCTAGGGGGTCTAGCTTTTCCCCGGCATTTCCTGTCTTACCCCTTCCTTATTTCAGCACTGATTTTCCTGGGACTGCACCATGAATCAGTTCTGGGAACTGATCTGGACAAAATCTAAGCATATTAAAACAAAAAAGCAAATTTTTTGTCTCTGTTTCCTGAACCACATTACTGCCTTTAAATGCAGCACACATCTAATGATGATGGGAGAAGCAGGCAGGGCTGTGATAATCTGAATTATATTGGCTTGTGTGTCTGTAAATTGTACTGTAAAGGCTTGATTGTAATTTAACCCACGTATTTGTGAAATCAGACAAGCAGCATGACATCCTGAGTGGAAGGAACATGCATGGTCCCGTAACTCAGCTCTGTGTCCATCGGCAAACATGAGGGAGAAGAGAGAATTTTGACTCAACTCTGCATGCATTAGGCAATGGAGATGAAACAATGTGTGTGTGGGGATTCATTTGCTAATATGTTCAAGGAAAATAAACATGTATAATCCAATTTGAAGAGAGAAACCTGAGAAACAATAACACAAAGATTCTTAATGCTCTTGGCTAATAATACCTTGTACTTCAGCGTGCAATGAGAAGTATGTATACAACAAAAAAATCCAAAACAATTTTATGCTGTCTGTGCAGAAACATCACAGCGTGGGACAGTGAGGTAATGGCCACTGTCAAGATGGCTTGAAGACAAGCACATCTGGAACACAGTGTCCAGCATAGGCCACCTCACTGTGACAGAGACCTAGAAAAATGAAGGGAACCAGAGAAGAGCAACAAAAGAGGTTAGTGAAGGGGGAAAGATTTACGAGGAAAAATTTAAAAGAGGTAACACAGACTGGCTAAGTAATGACTGGGAAGGGGATATGAGGCATGGTAGCAGCCTATAAATATTTCAAGAATATAAACACAAATAAGAGAAAGGAATTATCTAGTGATATTCATGGGATGTAACTAGGAGCTAGAAGATTAATGTAAAAAGGGAAAAACATAGGGTAAATATCAGGAAAAACTCAGATGCATTAAACTGATGGAAGAAAGGAAGTGATGTGTAGATTGTCCCTGTTGTACACCAGATTTTGAAAATAAATAAAATAATGCATATATTTTGAAAATAAATAATGCATATATTTTGAAAATAAATAAAATAATGCATATATATAAAATATATATAATGCATATATCACTAATATTATAATATTATGGAGAAAATTCCTGTATTTACATGGAGAAGAGAACCTATTATTCCTTTAATGTCAATAAAATAATGTTAACTACATTTAGTGTTAATTCACATAAAAAGAAAATAATCTTATTCATCTCCTGAACACAGGTTGATATTAACATTGCGTGACCAAAACATTTCTATAGGTTAAGTAATTTGCAGATGGTAAACACGTGTTTGAAAGTTTGTATTAGTTGTCATTCCTGTGAATTTGGTAACTAAATAGATTTTGTGCTTAACAAGGTACATTTTTCAGCTTAATTTGGAAATTTTTTGAAATTGTTATTAATACAAACTGTTGGATGAACACGTAAGTTTTCCATAGTATATATATTCCAGGTTAAGTGCACCAGATAAGAGTTATAGTGTTCTTTAGCCTACCCAGCACAACTGCAGATTAAATTACAGCTCCTACAATTTGGTATTTTACTCATTATGACTATTCAATTTAAAAACATCTCATATTTCTATTAGTATGAAATTGCCTTTGTAAAAATACTGGTGTTTGTTGTACATAGCAAATTTATGACTTTAAAGAATTTTAAGGCTTTTGTTTCCCAGGACTCATACATATCCTTCTAAGATAATGATAACACTAAGTTTGTACAATTTCAGCTAAAATACACTTTCCTTTGTATTACCAATATTACCCATTTTAATAGTAACATTTATTTCAATGATACTTTAAAAGATAAAAAATGTCCAGATTAGCTAATCATTTCTTTAATCTTAAATGATCTCATCTATTCTGAAATAACAATAGTTAAAATCTTCCAATATTTCTGGCTGTTTATTGACTCAGACCACAAGAAAAATTTCCACCATTCCACTCATCTGAGAGTTTGAAGTTTTCTGGTCTAAACATATATACTTCTATTAATGCTTTTATTGGTCATCAGCTGGAAAGTTCATTAAACCCAAGATCTCCAAGAACTATGAGCCAAGAAGAAAGGAGATATGGGCATTAGCAAGTGTGAGCAATGCAACTACAAAAAGAGCCACTAAGTTCTGCAATTCTGGCATGTCAGTATCAAGCCTAAAATAGTATTTACCTTTCTATCAGGGCGAGGCTACTCAAAAATCAGTGTGATAAAACAGCTTAAGTCTTATTTGTTATTAGTGAAGGGTGTGTGTATGCGTGTGTGCACTTGTAGGCATAGATTCAATAGTGAAAACTAGAAAGACTTGCAAAGAGAAAGGTCTGAAAATGTTTGCCAGAGTGTGCTTTCTTAGGGCCCTATCCAACCCAAACAAGTCTCCGTGGCTGTTGGCCATGTGAAGCTCTGTAAACTTCCTGTCCTAGGAATTCCAGGCAAACTGGAGTCCACTCTCCAGCTGAAACCTGCTCTGTAGCACAGGCCTATCTGCTGCATAACATGCCGTTATTGGAATATCCTAAGGGAATTCATTTAGCCAGCTGTATAATAAGAGCCATAGAGCGTTCTGCAAGAGGGAAGACTAACATGAACTAAAAAAAGTCAGAGCTTTCTTTAGAAGGTCATGATCTGTTTTATTTGTTGTTCATGTTCTGATGGCTTCATTTAAAATCCTATATAGCTTGAAAATTATTTTCACCATATTTCTCTGTGAGTTCCACTTTGAAGACTCTTGTTTTCCAACTTGGTAGCACAGAGGAAAAGCTACTGTCCAAAGAAAATTTAAGAAGCTGCAGAATTCTTAGAGACATAATTTCTCAGGGGAAATACATTTTGAGGATAATCAGTGGTCTCATTATAACTATAGCACAGGGGCACATGCACACGCATATGTATTTATATAACAGAGAAATCATGGGTTATATTTAAATGTTATGATGTGTTGTCATAAACATGAAGTATTGAGAGAATTTTTTGTTTTGTTTAAGAGAAACAATGATTCTCACAACAAAATAATCCTAGCGAATTCATTAATACAAAGGCCTATTTTATATTATTG
Organism: Dromaius novaehollandiae; assembly: GCF_036370855.1. Classification (NCBI taxonomy): domain Eukaryota; kingdom Metazoa; phylum Chordata; class Aves; order Casuariiformes; family Dromaiidae; genus Dromaius; species Dromaius novaehollandiae. The sequence continues at coordinate 7,736,682 of NC_088110.1, read as the reverse complement.
TCTTTTGATTTATGCTCATATAGTAAAGATATTTTTGCTTATACTGGTGTAATTTAAGTTACAATTTAATCATCTGGTATAACATCACTAAGTTCACAAGTATTCACAGATTTATGTATTTTTGTCCAAATAACAGTATTTCATGTAAAACCTTTTATTCTCTTACTAACCTTCAGAGTTAATTGTCTCCCCACAAGTAATTTAAAGTTGAAATATAGCATGATACAAATCTTGAATAAATATTTTACCAGTTATGTGATAATGACTTCAGTTAAAATGTAGTTAATAATTTGCAGTGCCCTCTGGCTTAAAGTTTGATCTCCCGTATGTTCTAGGCTGTCTCTCATATATAGGACAAAGCATATAACCCTTCCTCAAACCCCTGATTCAATGACTCAGTTGTCAGCTTCATTGAATGAGTGTTTCTTACTACGGTAGATGTTTGAAGGTCATTTTCTATATATTATAAAACCATGCACCAGTAGTATTGTATGTGCATAATAGGCATTATCTGCTGTTGTGTGTAGTGAGACAGTATAGAACCAGGGCCTAGATACCTGAAATCCAAAAGCACCAGAAGAGCAGAGTGCATGAAAGCTTTACTTAACATCAAGGACAACATGTAAATATAATGAAGATAAAAATTAAGAAAAAAAATAAGAACATAACTAATGTTGCCTTGCAAAAAATAAGGTACATACTTGCATCATGTTAATAATATTTCTGCTTTACACTAGTTTTTCCTTACTGAATTAAAATATTGGTACTTCATAGTCTCTTTCATTCCACAATTAACTGCTGCTCAATTATGCTCTTGCATATGTCAGGTACACTACAGTCTAATTTAATCTTCATTACACATTGCCATATTGCAATTATACATGCTATCAGAGTGTTAACACATATTTAAACCTGTTATTCCTTTGTCACTGATTTACAAAGAGGTACCTGAAAAGAAGCAGATGTCATAATTACATGCTTATTCAGTTCATTTTATACTAAGTCTCAACGTAAATTGCAGATGAGCTAGGCATGTCCTGAAATTAATGTAGTGATAGTACACTAATGCTGTGATTCATTATGGTTTGTCAATGTGCCCCACTTCTGGAATGTGTGATAAAATTATATTAATACTGCACAGTAATGAGATTAATGAATTTGTACATCGGGAAGAATAATGGTTCCCTTTGTTAGACTATTGAAAAAATAACATATAGGTAATTAAAAAGAATTAGTCAAACTCCATACAACCCCATTTATATTAAATTAATTTGTCTGGCTTCATTTCTAATAATTGATTACTCTTTGTAAATTATAAAGCACTCCTAGACCACATGAACTACTACTGTAGGAGGAGAGATTCCAGAGTATTATGAACCATCAAGGTGGTCCCTGTGGGTTCATATTAATTAAGGTTTAACAGTTTGGAAAATTGTAGCAATATTTTATGATTCATGTAATTAAACTCTAACAAAATGTCACAACTGCTAGTTATATCTGTGCCTATGATTTATATCTTACCCTTATTTCAAAGGAAGCAGAAGTAATGAAATATTCTTAAACACACAGACAATCAAAGGAAAAATGTACTAGTTGTTTTTAGTGTTACATTAGCATTTCATTGCCTCTACTTCAGGCGCTAATGGCCACCATCAGACAGTGCAAATTAGATTAATTTGATATTCAACATCATAAACTTTTTCACCAGTTCTGATCTCTGACTTGTTTTACTCCTGTGTAACTCCGCTTATTTCAATTGCATTTTTTCCTGTTTCTTATTAGCAGTGCAGAATCCAACTCCTTCCTTTTCTGGTTCTGTAATATAGTTAATATATGCTAGCAAAGGCTACTTCAGTATATTTGAAGTCACAGGTCCTCTAAACAACAGAACTGCAGTCTAATGTGACTGATGCTGAATTTCAGTCCCACTGTATCATATTAAAGGACTACTTTGGAAATGGGTTCTCTTGTGGAAAAGGTCCTTGAATAACCAGGCATACTCAGTCATCTAGATAATTAATGTTTTTAGGGTGTTACTTTCCTTTGCTTGTTGCCAGAGTTTGCCACTCCTGAATTTTTTTCTTACTAATCATTAGCACTTAAGATGAACTTCTAAAGTGAAATTTTGCTTCTAAAAGAGGCATTTTTATAAAAATGGAAGTGTTTGCAGGAAAGCTTTAGTTTTAACATATTTCTCAGGTCTAAAAAAATATTTTAAAAACCCTGTAAATTGTTGACACACTCAAAGAAAAAGGTCAGTTCGTGAATTTGGAAAGTTAAACTTTCAAAATCTGAATTGATTTGCACTTAAAAAAGCTAAACAAAATGAGTAACTTCAGACATCCAAATGACATATTTTGAATCAGTTTTGAATCTGCTTTTTCATAGATTTTTTCTATGGGAATTTTTAAAACTTTTTCTTCCAATTTTTAGTCAAGAATTTTTTGAAACCACCAAAAAAAATTGGGGTAGCATCTGCTCACTTAGTTGTACTTGTCACTACCAAATATCGCATGTCCAGGAAAATGTCATGTTTCCACACTCAGAACTATAATAAATTTTAAAAGACAGTGATCACCTTCAGTTTATCTTTTTCATTTAATAATATTCTATCCTGCACTAGTTCTCAGAGCTCAGAACCTAGCGCATTCAGAGACATCTGCCCTGCTGTGTGTCATTTGCAATTGATGGTATACCTTGCACAGTGTAGCTAAAAGATTGATAGCAGATGGCAGATCAATCAAGCAGGAAGGTATCTAAATCCTATAATTTTGTCTATAACGAAGATGGTTCTAACAAATCAGATACTAGGTTTGAGACTAATAAAAAAGCAGGACCATGTGTAAAACCCTGATTTTTTTTGAGTTTACATTTATTTCTATACCAAAGGTACTGCAGAAAGCAAAATTAAATTTCTTTACATAACTGCTTTATTTTCAGAATTCTAAGAAAAAAGCACCTTTTTTTCATATAAGGATCTGCCACAGCTATCTCTGTGAGCTGTGGCTTATGTACAGAATGCACATGGCTTGCATTGTGTGGAACGTACTCTGATGTGCTTTGTGGATTAATAGGATTCTTCTGCTCCTACGACAATACAGAATCTTGCTTTCTGGTAGAAATAAGTATCTGTTCTCAATGATCTTTGTTCTCAGATATCACAGTAATGGGCATCAAATAAGTACCAGAAAGAAGAATACTGGTTAGTGCAAATGAGCAACAAATGTAAAGGCTTGATGTGAGACCACAGAAGTTCGTTTAATTGACCTAGCAGGCTTCAGACTGATTGTAAAAGGGTATGTAGCACCAACCAATCTTTGCTGATTCTCTGGATAAAAGAGGGCAGCACATGTGTTTGTGACATTGGGTCTGTTCTGTAGGTTAGCGTAAGTACAACAGTTCCTCTGGGTGCATTCTGAACCAAGATGGGGAGGGGATGCTCACAGTTCATACGCTCACAGGCATACGGTTCTCAATCATCTCTGCCAACAGCAGGTTCCTTACCAGGAAAGGCAAAATAACTCTATATACTTGTGCATGACTCTGTTTAAAGGATACAGCATTCTTATTCCATCCTTGAATGCATTATGTTGGTACTGAAGAGTGTGTTTTCAGTTTCAGGTGTAAAAACTGCTGAAATCTATTTTAGGCAAGTGAACAGAAATATACACCGTAATCAAAGGAAAAAAAATTACTCTCATCTGTTGGTATTCACAAACTTTTTAAGCAGTTGTTTTGCTGAATTCCACCTTTACTTTTTGCTGTTTGGCTGGTTTTCCCTTCTGTGTTATTATGCTGCCTTTTTTTTTGAGAATAAAATTTAGCCTAGGGCTCATAGGTTCAGTAGATAACAATTCTATCCTAATCTAGTTATGACAGATTTAATATTAATGGCACTAAGAGGAAAATCAGTTTCTTGACAAATGATGATAAAGTGAAATCTTTAAGCAATAATAAAAATCAACATGCCATATCATGCCACCAGTCATTCAAAAGTGACAAGCAGAAACAATCTGCTGAGACAACATTCAGCCAAAAGCATAATCACATTTATGATTTAATTCCCATTTAACATCAATCACAGCAAATTAATAACCATTCTCAAAGTAAATGAAATCCTAAGAGTATTTTTTCTTTAAAGTGTTATGATCAGAGAAGAAAGTCCTAATTAAATCTTAAACCAACTACATGTTTTATACATGTGACACCTGTAACTTGGCCAGCATTGTGAATCAGCCCCACGTGGATTTTTGTCATAAAAGAAGCTGACAAACCCTTCCAGCAGCTGTCCTAAGTTTGATTAACATGTAACGTATCCTTTTATGAAAGTTCTTGTAGTAAAGATTTTCCATTACTTTAATGACTGTGCAGCCATTTTGTTTTAGGAAAATACCACGCTATGCTGATTAGTGTTCAGCATGCAACTCTGAGACAAAGCTGCAAGCCAGTATTTATTCTGCTCTTCCTATGTTAAGAGTGTTTGTCAACAAAATTTATCCTGTTCAAACCTTATTTTGTCTTCCCAGGTTGCTTATTTAAATGGTAGGGACACTTTAAGAATATGTTTTTTTAAGGTATTAAGAGAATTCATGTGTTTTTTTGTGTCCTGAATCAGGGGTCGCCAATGGGTGGCTTTTAAACTTCATGCAGCTCCCAAGCCCTAAGGTGGCTGACAGCTGCATTATAATGCAACTGCACAGTTTCATCTGTAAAAGATGGTGATCCTGGACACCTTATGACATAATTTAATGCCCAAACCATGTTTCTTGGAGCAGTAGTCTCCCCTAGGAGCTACTACATATAAGCTACGCTATATAAGCAACTACACTATTTCCAGGATTCTGCTTTTTCCTGGATATTTAGTATGTCTTCTGCTTCTCAAATAACTGAGGATTTGGTCACGTGACAGAAAAAAACTTGCCATCACTGTTCCACCTGATTGCACCTTATTTAGACAGTAAACTTTGTTGGAAATATGCTGCAATTAAAAGCAGTGAAGTTTTGGAAAAAATACAGAAATATGTATTATTTCCATCTTGAAGATGCTCTTGGTCTTTTATTTCAGCCCTTGATATCTTCATTCCAAACAATGTTCCACTATATTAAGTAAACCTAATACAAAATGCAGAACTAGTGCTCTTGTACCTGCTACGTGCCTTTGAGAAATGGCTCTTCTAATTAAATAGGAAATTGTATACACAGGAGATGTGCTCACCTATGTTGATTCTTTTCCTTCTAATCCTTGGAGGCAGTGGGGAAAAGAATGTATTTGGCAGAGAATGAGTTAAATGCTTTAGATAAACATGTGATTTTATGTATTCTTTTTACAAGGCTCAGCAAGGGAATATAGTTTGTTTCAGGGTCGCAGATTCAAATCTAGGCCAAGCAAAGGTCAGTCATGATAAACCAAACAAAATGCAATATATCTTTAAAACTACTCTTTATAAATCACAGTCCTATGATGACATCCAATTTCTTCCTGCCTCTTTAAGCTATAACATGTTTTGGGATCTTATAACATGCAAGTCTGTTATAAAAGATTCTGCTGAATTATTCAGGGCTAAATCAAGACGTGAAGACACCTTTCTTGAGATAGAAAATTGGCAAACACTCTCTACTATGCCTTGCAGCAAGAAAAAAAATCTTGCTGCAGCTGTTGTGTTTATCATAAAATTGATGCTATAAAAATGTTACCTGAATACAAATGAAATTATTTTTATTTAAACCTCCAATACTGAGAGGCACATTTCCTCACATGATCATTTGATCTCCATGGCCTGCTGTGGATGTCTGGCATAAAGTGGTTAATTTATTCTCACTTAAAAGTTTCCTGAGATGTCAAGCCTAAATTCTAATGCACTTAATCACTGAGGATCAGTTGTGAGCCCCTTCATTACACTGGTGAGCAGCCACTCACATGTGTAGTTCCATTGACTTCCCAGGAATTTGGGGTGAATAACTGCTCACAAAGGTAAGTCAGTCACGATCTATCCCTTACTGACTTCACTGCAGCTATTCATAGAGTGAAAACTGCTCAATACAAGTAAGAGTTTCATAGTCTGGTCATAACCAGAATCTTGTAACAAATTTTTCTTTGGAACTAATGGCTAATAGTTCGAAATAATAAGATGTCCCTACCCATGACTGGAATTCAGAAATATGACTTCCTATAAAGGGTCGTATGTTATTGGGCAGAAAAGACGTTTTTTCACTCCATGCTTCTTCACAGGAGAACTAATCCTCCTTGCTTTTCCATCTCTTCAGTAAGTGCAATGGTTTTCTTACAAAAATTCAAGATCACAAGTGTGAAAACCAGCTTTAGCACAATATCCACAAACAGATCCAAAACAACTGTATTTACACACATATGCATAAACAATTAAATCCAGATTCCCAAAGGTGTTTCAGCACCTCACTTATATTTTTATACATGAATCCCATTTAAATCAGTTAGGTGTCTAACACTGTTGAGGACCTGGATCTTAGTTTTTATAGACATATGCCTAAACAGCAATCATATAGACTAAAGTCTTCTGTTTAACTTACATGATCTTTTAATACACAGTCTTTTAAATCTTTTACCAATTCTTTTTCTTTTTTAAACTTCACTAAGAAGGTCATACTGCTCTAACAGAGAAATCCAGTCCAAAGATTGTCCCATGAGCAACAGAAAACCTGCTGAGTGTTTCTCTATAGATTCAAGTTGAACACCTGGCTATCCAGAAGTTAATAATTTTGCCATTGAGTCTGACAGGATTATGCGTGGTTGCCCGTAGAGAACACATGCAAATAAGTGAGTAGATTTTGTCTGCCTGTCCTTTCAATTGTCTTTTTTCCTCTTCCTGCAACAAAAAAGCTATTACTGAGGTATTGGAGAGTCCAAAATGTGTGATTGTCTGCGTGCTGCAAACACAAGGTTTTGTAGCTGAATAATGCAGCCCTTTTGCAAACCCTGATGAAAGCATGGGGAAAGTTTTATCTATGTTTTTTTGGCCCTGGCTATGTCTTTTCCAAATATTTTATGGGAAAAAAAGAAGATATGAAATATGATGTTCAGTTATACTTTCTTGACATTATTAATGTGTTTTTCAGAACTTTCTTCACCAGCCCATATACAATTTATATATATATGAATATATATGAGGCAGCTGTTATACAGCCTCCTAATATATAAGATAATATCACCTCACAAAATAGTATTAACATTTTCTGAAATTTTAGCTGGATTTACACTTCCTTCCAGACTTAAGTGCAGAAAACCAGTCACATAAGCAGGAGATTCAAGATTACTAGCAGTGGTTTTAGGGGGAAATCATTTTGTTTCAAAGAGCAAATCTGCGTGGCACCAAGCTGGCTCAGAATAAAGTACAGTACTAATGGCGCAGGCTAGATGAAGAGCAACTTGCTCAGGGCTGTCTTGGGTTTCACACAGCTGTATGCTTTAAACCAACCATATCCAAATAAACTACCAGCTTCTCATCAGCTCCATTCTCCTTTTGATCCTTTCCTAGACACCAGTGGTTTAATTTGAGATGCAAATCCTATTTGCCACATTCTGTTTTATCAAAAATATGTTTAATCTGACAGTGTGTATAAAATGATGTGTCCACAGTACGGAACCTCCTTCAGCTTGTTGTTCCTCTTGGTTGGTCAAGAACATCATACCTTACGAAGCATTTCTTCCCATTGATTTTCCTTCAGATGACTAGCTTTGTAGCAGCTTTGTTCATCTCTTGCTTTAGAAGCCATGCTTGTTGAAAGGGTACTTTCATCAGAGTGAGCTCGGAACTGTATGGAACACCTCATCAGATACAAATTAATGTTGCATAGATGGGGATTTCCAAATTTTCAAAAATTACCAAATGAAGAGTAACTTAATGGGTAACGTAAGGGTAACTCCTCAGAAAGACAGCTTTCACTAGGTGTTCCTTTGCTGGTTGCCTACAAAGGTTTTGGAGGTCACTTGCCTTCTGAGGATTGTTGTTGAAGGTTTATATTTCAGTTCTGTTGGACCTCTGCCCTGGCCTTTTTTCTTTTTTTCAGCAAGTAAAACCTCAACTGGAGGAAGCCCTGCATCTTGCTCCTACTTCTTTTTTTGTGTTTAGTAGGGTGTCATTGATACTTGCCATATGCTCCGGTCTTGTGTGTGTAGTGAATATGTTAGCCATGTCTTTAACAAGCATTTGACAAAGCAGTAGAGCAGATTTTTGAACAGGTAATTGGCAGTTAGGTGCCCAGCCCATACCGACTGTTAGGAATTTCCCTCCTAAAATTATACTTAAAAAAGGCACTGAAAAAATACTGTTTTTCCCCATTCAAGTGACCTTGATTTAAAGACATGTGCAGACAAGACAAACCATAGTCAACTTTTAATCCTGCCTTTCATAAATAAATCTGAGGGAAAATTATTGCAGTAAAATTTAGAAAATTATTCTTCTTTAAACACAAGCCTAATTACAAATGAACATCAGCTATAGGCTATCAACTAATGCTGTTTATTACATTGATTATAACAGGGAATCCCTAGGGTTAGTTGATGAAATAAAGATTTAATTTGAGGGTAAAGCACAACAACAAAAATGTAGCTAATTGTAAACAATAGTATTCCAAGTCCAGCTGAGTCCATCAATATAAAAACAGAAGTTAACCTCATCCTTCCATTACTGTAAACATATTAAACGCTATTTATTGTGATTACATGTGTGTGGCCTGTTACAGCCTAAATAGGAACATTTTCGTGACTAAAAGACATAAACATCAGATAACTAACATCATTATTCCCATTTGAAAGATATAAAACCTAAATATTAATTTTAATAGTAAGGTTAGCAAATTAGGAAACCACACACACTAAAATCATTGCAATAACATTCATTGCTAGTAAAATGCGTAGTTCCAAGAAGATTAAAAGTACAGGTGGGATTCAGCAGTAGTTTATATGTTATCTTGACACATGTCATAAACAGAGATTTTATACAAAAAAGAATACAGATTTTCCACCAAAACAGAATGAGTCAGAGTAATGGAAATGAGGTTTTTTAAAAAAAAAGCTGCATGGAAAACAATGTTTGTAATGAAGAGAAGGGAGCAAGAGCACTCCATAAAATTACAGGCAACGCTCAGTTACCTCAGGTGGGGAAGCCACATCACAGATGAATTATGCCATGCATGCACAGACACTGAAGTTAGCTATGTGCAGGGCCAGCCTGAGTTCACCAGACCGAATTCACCCTGCCACCACCCCAACAAATGCAGCGAGCCGCTGGCAGGGCCAAGCTTGTGTTTGGAAGCAAAGCAGCTGCTTTGCGTGATGCAGAACCAAGCTCACAAGCTCTCCTGGACCCAGTCTAGTTCTGCCTAGAGCTCCTGACCTGAGCTGTCTTCATTCATGGCTTAGTATTATTACTCTCTAACTAGTAGCCTCTTCTGGTGCAGACCTCAACAGGATGCAAGTTTGTCTGTGCATCCCATAGTACCCAAACAATATGATTATTCTGCTGTTCAGGCATCCATTACCAAAACTGACAGGCTATGGAGCCTTTTCTTCTGTGTCAGTACAGCTTCTTACACTTGGCCCACACTTGGCCCCTCAAAGGATGCTGCATTACCTTTAGGATAATCCCAGGCACCTCTGAAAGGCATGTTTGATGACAGCTCAAACAACTGCAGTTAAAGAAAAAAAGTGCAAAAAAGGAGAAACTCTGCTAACTGCCAGGGATTCCCCCTTGCCTGATCCCTTTCCCTTCAAAGGTGTTACTAGAAACAGTCACTGAAATCAAATGATCAGCACGTAGGAAGTTCCTTCCAAGAGGGTGAATCACTTTGGAAGCCACTGGGAGACGTCTGATTTGCAGTCTGAAGCCAGAGATGATTTATATTACAGGAATAGGGTCTGGATTGTAGGTTACAGCCTCCTTGTCTATACCTACATTTTCATAAAGGTGGGCCTTTAACTTCAATATTTTGCAATTCAGCTGGAAAAAACCTGAATTTGTTAGACAGTTTGCTCCACACTGCTGTTTCCCATGCTGTTTTTCAATGTCAACTGATATCTACTAGTATTATTTTAAACTTTTCTCAGTACTGCTTTTGCAGTAATATTTTAATATCTCAGACATTTAATATCAGCCATCCTTAAGGGACAATTCTTGTCTTCTGCACTGTTTTTCTTGACATTGTTATCATTACTGTAAGCATTGCTTTGTATAATCAAATGGTGGCCTGTAGACACTGGAAGAGGAAAGGTCAGATATTGTATATGACATATGATTTGCACATCCTTGAAAGGGAAATGAGTCATCTGCATAATATAAACAATGATAACTCAGTTGCCTATGACTGAGATGCTAAAGATAAGATATGTTTATAAATGAATAAACTTCCTGATTATAGTGATGTATTATGGTAAAATGGAAAGAAAAGGATTGTAGCAACCTTTCAATTAATAATAATGCTGAAGGACTACTGATACACAGTGTTTGTATGATTCATAACACGATTCATTTATTCTCTGCAGGCCCTTTTTAAGTGGAAAAGCATCAGTGGCTTGTGGCTAGCAGCTGACCACGTAGAAGCACAAAGCACGCTTTGTAACGTGGATAAGAGCACTCTGCCTGCAAACACAACTACATGGTTATCACAAGAGCTCAGCACTCCTACTTAGGCAGAGGGATCATAAAGACATGGCACCATGTTTTAAAGGCGTTAGTAAAAAAAAGAAATGGAAAAGGAAACTTATCAAGTCAAGATTAAGAATACATCTATTTGCCATTTCTAGCTATTCACATGGCCTCCAATTGTGCGAGCAGATTCTCCAAGTAAAAATTCCTCTTCTAGCAAGCCAAATAAAGAATTAACTGGGGAAGCCAACCTTCTCCTTTACTCATACAAGCGGAGACTGAATACCTTCTCCATCTCTCTATTCCACCCTTTATCAACCCTACTGGAAGAGAATTGAGTGGCGGGGAAAAACCTGTACGTCGCTGGCAGTCCCTGAGAAGGCTGAGACAGCAGGGTCAGTTCTCATAGACCACCCTGAGCTGGCAACATGCCCACATGCCCTGCGCTTGCCTGCTTGTTCTCTTGCTGCTGCTGAAGAAAGGAAACAAGCCAGAGAGCAGCTATCTTCTCTGGACCATGTTTCTGTTCAGAGTGCCATGCCTTGCTGGCAGATCTCCACATTTCAGCAACTACAGAGGAGCTTCCTAATACAAAAAGTATTAAGAACATCACAGCTTTCCTTCCTTCTTTCCAACTCATTTGGTGATCACTTTGGCTCACTTCCACACTGCTCAGCAGTTGACAATATTTGATCTTTGGTTAGAATACCTCACAGCATTCCCCAGATGAAAGGTTCAACTCAGCTAGGTGATTAGGAGTCCAGTTTGAAAGCACAGCAGGATAAAGAGCTCAGATAAAAATCAGAAATATTCCAAACACCACAGCTCTGAGAGGGCTGAAGTTGAAATTAAATATTGGAGTCAGCACAATGGAAGAAATTCACAACCAACTGGTGTATATCTTGCATAATAAAAGTTTAACCACATGTGTTCTTAATATTCAGGGTAAAGACTCAGATATGACCTGGATAAATCCAGTGTAATATGAACCCAAACCTTTGTTGTGTACCTTCAGCTTCAGAATCTAAGAAGCTAAAGGTTTAGACTGCAGTCAGCTGAGTCCCAACAACAAATATCTCAATTTACGTGGTTAGTTATTTACAAACAGCTGATAATTATTTATGCTGTCTTTGGAGCTGTAATGTATTTTATCAGTCACTGCATTTTCTCACATTTCGTATGGTACTTTTAGCTGTCATAAACCAGTACAACAATCTGCCAACATGAAATAATTAATAATTATTATATGAATGACTGATTTACTTTGGAGAACATGAAATGCCATGAAACCTGGAGTTTCCTGGTCTACATAGTGTGCATAAAGGAAATGAGCATAAGCAATCACTGTCAGCTGTTCTTGTAAGAAAGAATTGAATCATTTATCTGTCTGCATGTATACATTATCATCATCTCCCACTCTGAGGTAAGCCCTAATAGCACTTTACGGTATAAAATCAGGTTGTTACATTACAAGTATTTCATAAAAAATACTTTTTCTTTCTTTTGAGAATGATACCTGAACATACACATATTTAGCATAATCTGTAAACATTTCTGAAAAAATCTAGGAGTCATGTGAAAAAAGGACTTTTCAAGTACTTAAAATAAAGCAGTTCCTCAAAATTGTTTAACTTTGGCTCTAGATCACATTTAGTTTTTACTTGCACCAATTAAAGCCCAGCTGAATCACAGATCTGATTCAAATTCATACTGCACACTACAGTAATCATAACATTTAAAAGCTCATTTTTCCCCTTTTATTTTCTATCCATGATCATTTTGTTCAATATTAATAATCCGCAAATGCCTTCCTTCAAATATTTCAGCAGTGTTTTCTGTTTTTTCGGATTGCTGAATTTATTCCATACGCTTTATAGAAATAAAAAACATAAGTCATGAAACCATTTAAAATCAGTCTTATGAGTGTCTTGCTCTAATTAAAGTTACAGAAAAATGTCTTTTGATTTAAGGGGGGTCAGAGCATAGACCTACTGTGTTCAAGATTTAGTGCTTGCCACCACCTTGACAGAAACGTTAAAAATAAGGTGCAACTCGAAAGTATTTTTGAGCAATTATACAATTCAAACTAAAATTTCTAATTTATTTTCCGTTGTGTGAGCAGGATGACATGATAGAAGAACATAAAACAGTGTAATAAAAATATTACAAACTAATTGTGACAGATGTAAGACATAATGCTGTATGAATAATTGGGTTTTTTTAAATTAGAGACTAATAACCCCCTCGAAAAAGTAAAATGGTCATTTTCTCTTTTTTCTTTGGTGAAATAAAAAATTTGAGATTTAAATATAGCTAAATATAAATACAATATAGTATTAGCTATTAAATATAGTATAATTAAGTATAATAATAGCTAAATATAGTATAACAATGTATTAAATATGTATTTTTACATAGAATACAATTTTGTTTGTAAAAAAGTTTTTTTTTTCAGGATGCTTATGTCTTATAAAACACAGCTTTTTTGTTCTAATGAAGTATTTTGGAGCATTATACATTTATGAAAAGGTTTATATGATGTGGTAGCTTGTGAAATGCCTGTGGGCTGTCTAACACAGGAGGTCCTTTCTAAATTTGCATTCAGTGCTTCTAAGTGACAACATGGCTGTTTCCTGGATCTGTTTCATAGCCAAGTGGCTCAGGCTGAACTGCGGCAAGTGCCTCCGACGCACTGCGAGCCTACTGATCGCTGACAGCAGCCGGTAGGATGTCAGACCCTCTGCGACCTCGAATGAGAGTGCCCAGAGATACAGTCCTTCGAAACATGGAATTAAAATCTTTCAAAGTTCCAAGTTAAATCTGGGTGCAAACCTTTCTTTAGTTTTCCAAAACAGTCCTGTCCTGACTGTTTGTTATACAGGTTCTAATGGAGGCATAAAAATATACCAAAAAAGTCACGGATTGCAGGAGGCAGGTGGAAGACACTTGACAGCAAGTATTCTTTCTCACCTAGGGTGGAGATAATACAAGAACTCCTTGAAAAACTCTGAACCTTTTACCTTTTTCCTCTTTCCTGATTCCTTCATTCCTTGTACTATATTTGACTTTAAAATGTAATTTATGAGTGTTTAATCAAGAAAAGTAACTTTAAACTCCTCCAAGCACTGGAGAAAAGAGGAAGAATATACACAAGCAGGCTTTCTCCTAGACAGCTTTCTGGTACTTATTCCAATAGAATGTTAATAATTATGTTAAAAAGCTAATTTAAGAAATCCAATTTTTGGAAAATGGGTTTTCAAAGGGCACATTTAACAACTAGAGAAGGTTCGATCTGATTTCCCCATTAGAAGGGGAAGGGAAATCCAATTTTAATCTATTTTTGTTCCCTTAAAAAGATGATATATAGAAGTTACTTTGAAAATCATCCTTTCAAAGCAGAACCTAGCATAAGTATGTGCTAACTTGCAAAGCGCAATTAAACTGTTCCGATAATTCTGTCTGAAAAAATTAGCAGCAATATTGAGAAGGCAAGTTGTTTTCAAAATGTCCATGGCAGAAATGCTTCTGTGTTAGGCTGCTATTGATTCTGAAACAATCTCACACATGATAAATGAGAATACATTTAGGAGAGGATCCAGTCATAAGAGCTCACAAATCAATCAGCTTGTCAACAGGCAGACTAAATTCAATTTTTATTCTTAGTAAACTCTTATTTGGTGGTAGGCCATTGTTTACTTTGAAATTGCTTTACAAAGGAAGAGAGGAGGAGGGGGAACATGGGAAATACAATCTTTCATCAACATGTTAGAAGTTGGTTTCTCGTTTAAGGCTGGGACAGAGAAAATCTGATTGTGTCCTGGATAACGCAAACCTTTTATCGCCTTCTGGATGATCATAAACATTTGGTCATATGCCCTTTATCTGCAGCAGCACTTCATAATATTTCCCATAGAGTGAGACATGGCATCACTAATTCGTAACAGAGCATGGTGTAACTGGCTTGTCATATTCTTTGATATATACAAGAGTTACTGCATTGCTTTGCCAAGCCATGCTGTATTTCTGATAAGTAGTTTTCATTCTGTTCTGATGGCTCAAAATTAAAATTGCAGTGAAATGATGTGGTAAAAAACACTAAAAAACCCCCCCAGACCTCTCCTCCCGGAATTCCCAATCTCCCCAAGAAAACCATCAACAGTAACCTGGCTGGAATTTGAAAAGTTACTGGAATAAAGCCAATTTAACATAATTAATTTGTATAATTTATTTCTTAGTGATTTAGCAGTGATATTACTGCTTAGTTTTTGAAATGTCAATAATCCAATACAGAGAATCTAATCTTATATTTAAACAATCTATGATGCTGTGGAGAAATATGCTCTGTATGTGGCTGCTCAGTCACTTCCCTCTCGCCAGCCTATAGATGATTTATTTTGAGGAAGAATGTGACCTAAACAAAAAGTGGGAGGAAGCCGATTGCTGGGCCTTACACAGCAGACTCTCCCATTAAAAACCTGAGCCAACTCTTATTAAATCAAGGCCTCACAGAAAGCTGTACTGTGAGAACAGATGAGGATATTCTGAGTCGGGGTGGTGTAAACATGATCTTTTGAGATTTCTCTTCCAGGCTTCATTTCTGGAGAGCAGAATATTAACTACTGTTGCTCCTTTCTCTCTCCTAATCCCAAATAAAATGAGTAGCTATAGCTTTTTTTGAGACAAAGGCTTTCTAAATATAGTAACAGATGACTTCACTGGTGTTTTCTCTAAGGTCTCTAAGCCTGTTCTCTGTCACGATTATTCCACTCATTGCCTCCTTTGCCTTTAGATGTGTACAGGAATGTGACAGCCTGAACTGCACCACGCTTGGATTGTTGATCCCCCTATCACTTGATAAAGCTAGAAATCTATGAGGCTGTGCCCCAAGACCACATATTTCTCGGAAGTACACGTCGATTTGTTTTCTTGTTTTACCCAATAGCAGTTATCTGCTTGCAAATAATATTTCTAAAGATGCTTATGGAAGAGCACCTCATGTAGATCTAGCACACTCTGCCAGAGAGATGTCATGCAGAACTGACATTTGGAGCATAGATTCATCCAATAAGGGTTCGGTTCTTCAGTAAATTCATTTTTTTCTCTTAGACATCCATCTGGAACATGAATCTTGTGGGATGGATTTTAGTCTTTTATTCAGTGAAGAGCCAGACTCAGGAAAATCAGTCTGTATCATTTCTGTTCCTGAATCTTTTTAGTTCCTGCTGTTTTACTGTAATTAACAAAAAGCCTAAAATTAAAACCCAGATATGAACATCCGTAAACACTGAAGTCAGAATCTGTAACTGGCTTTGAATTTCACAGCTGAGATTTCAAAGTTTTGACCAACTGATTCAGAACTCCAGCTCCCCCAAATTCAAAGCCTAACAGTTTCCAAAAGCCTAATCACAGTTAGAAATCTAAGAATATGAATATACACACACTTATACATGTATGTCTCTCATACAAGAAATTGACCTGGTGGAGAATATAGAGCATAGCTCAGACAGACAGAACTCGTTCTAAGAAAAGACATGGACAAGGATAAGCAACTTATTTCTTAGTAGATTATGTATTTTTGCTCTACAAAGTTCCCATGCTTCAATCATTATCATGCTGTCTAACTTTTAGAGGTGAATGAATCTTAAAAGCATCTTCTAGTCAGCATGGGAAAACAATTTTTTATTTCCAAGATAACAACTATAAGATCATTAAACATTGTGCAACCAGTTCCACTCCTCCTCCTTTCTCCTGTCTCTTAAAACAATCAAACCTACAGGAAACCCCTAACAAACAAAAGCATTTGGAGGAAATATTGTGTTCTGCTTCTTGTGGTGTAGAGGAAGAAGACGGGAGTATCTCATTTCACTGTTGTGTTTTAATGAGAAAAACTACCCCTTTGCTTTTTATCCTTCAAACTCAGAGCACATGAGAGGCATACTGGAACCCAATAATCCTTCCTTGAATGACCAGTAAAAACCTGTTAGTTCCATTCATTTTAAAATAATAAAAATTACCAGACTCCCCTGTCAACCTGAGCGATCTGTTAAGTGCAAGCACTGGTAAGTGACATTACTTGAACAGTAATTAATTCTTACATGACTTGGAAATATGTATTAAACTAATATCAGACATGAAGGTATTTGTTGAATTTTATTGGATTTTAAATACAGGTCATTTGTATTCATTTCCTTCTTTACCATAGATATATAGCTTTTCCATTTTTACTATATAAAATTAGAGTATCATATTCTCTGTTGAAAGCAATATTAAATTACTTTTAGGAAACAAAGAATATTATATATGTTTTTTCTGATCTGCTTTTAACCAGAATAAAGCTGCACATCTGGTATATTTTAGTTTTGGGATATGGAATATCTCTGTCTTTCCCAAACATTGTCTACTGTAAACCAAACTGAACAACTTTCGGAAGTGTTCCTTTTTCACTGAAATATGAACCCTATGGAGAATGCTTGGCACATGGATTAAAAATGGATGTGAAAAACTAGTCATGATTGGAACAAAGGGATTTTTTTTAGACCACAGGAATGGATATAAACTTGAAGGTCCAGTCCATCCTAGCTTCAGTTATTAGGATATGTAATTTAAAAATCAGGACTGGATCAAAATCAAAGGTGATAAATGAAGACAGTATATTTAGAAGTGATGTTAGTCAGGAAGGAGAAGAACATGTTTTCTCTGGATTCTAAGTACAGCTTTAGATAAGAGTCAAATTTACATATAAGCATATAAATTTAATATATATTTCAACTGAAATTAAATTTGTAGTATTTACTTCTGAAACCAATCAGACTTATAGAAGATGAAAGTGAAAAGGTGGTCCTTATCCTTGCATTTCTCTATAAAAGAGGAGCTGTTAAGTGTCTGCATTTTAATGCAAGTAAAATCAGGTTTAAGGTCGTGTTGATTCCTGGCCTGGTGCAAACTGAAGAACCACCTTATTCTGTAGTATTAAAATGTATCTGTCAGGTATTTATTACAGAGTAACAGCGCTTCCCAAATAAAACCAGTAAAATCCTTTCTCATAGGGCTATATTCTAACCAGCAGAATGTTCACTTTTTCCTAACTTCTGTGTCTGAAGAATGGAAAATAGCCTAGCCAGTTGTTCAGCTGTGTTTTTATCCATAACTCTCCTTGACTGAAGGAAAATCTGATTATACAACACAAAGACCAAAACCTCAGACCTCTTTTTTGTGTTATACTAAACAACAAAACAAACAGAACCATCTCCAACCTGCCTAGCTGAAAGGGAAAGCCAGGATAAAACAGCAGAGTCATGTAAACAGCTCTGGTATTGAGAGCCCAAGGCCCCACACAAAAGCACAATGAACCTCATCACTCATAGGCTAAGCTGAAGCATTACTGTACTCCCTCTGGCCAGTACTGAGATGAACAGAAATAAGAAAAAGCACTTTCTTTCATGGTCCCACTTAAACTACAGCAGAAGCAATGGAGGCCAAGCACAGCCCCGCTTTATGGATTGCTGTTCGATGATAGGCCCAACAAGCAAAGTGGAAAAATACACATTGATTAGAGAGTTGGAGAGAACAGACCTTACATTTCTATTGGACAGCATCTTCCCTGCCTCCCCATTCATTTTATGATGCATGCCTCCAATTGCAAAGTACTATAAAAAGCTTCCTGAAATTCTTGGCACTGCCACAGATTTGATTCCACAGTGGCTTCCAGTGATTAACAGATTGCTAGAAAGTGCAAGACAAACAAAGATCAGGTGAACAGGGAAAAGAAACGAGAGTATCATAAAAAGTGCACATAAAGGGCATGCCGTTTGCCAGCAGAGCCAATACGTATAAAAGGAGCATAGTTTCTGAAAGTCAGTCCCTCCCGTTCTGTGCAGAAACCATATGAATTTGTAAAATTTGTTTTGAGATAGTATTTGTCTGTTTATGAATAAATTAATAAGAAACAGAGTTGTAACTTCCTTCACTGGCAGAGAGAGCAATACACACTAAAATTCACTTGTTTCACTAAAGTCTCAGTCTGCTTCTTCAGTCTTTCACTGACCAATAGCAAACTTGATCTTCTGCAAATGAATTTTTAAAATGCTAACTATAAGGTTGTTCATTATAAACCTTGACTACATGATAATTTTTGTTCCTCCAAGCAGCAGCTCCTTAAAATGCATATCTAACTAATTTATCCTGTACTTTGTGCCCCTGTGGCCCTGGAAGGTGAAGCAACATCAGTCCTAAGAAATATTAACATTAGCTGTTTATCAAGGTATCTGTGAAACAGAAAAGCAATAAAAGTGTTAGTGCAAGCACTCAATTACTATTGTATTATCACAAAAATTATTCAATGCCAGAAATCTAATTTTGTATGATATTTCTATACATTTTAATAGTTAATTTTTTTCAGTATTAGTGAATTAATATGCTTTGAATACCCCTCTAGCTACTGTGGAAAAATGGACCAACACACTTATTTAGTGCTGCTACCCAAATCCATTAGACAAATTTTCTTTATAGTAAAGCATTGATGAATGAAATGTCCCATGCTAATGTAAGAATAATCAATTTAGAATGCTTATGACAATTAACAAAGCTGGAGATAAGCCTTGAAAGCACCATGCTTTGTCAGCCCTGATTTGGATTAAACTTGTACTAATAGGATCATTTTTCTTCCAAAAGGTACTCTTTTTAGGCAGACCTATCAATTAATATGAATTATGCATGTATAAAAGGACTAATGTCATTAATTAGACAAATTAATTTTTATGATGCAGTGAATAGACTAACACCAGATTATATGAGATATCATTCTCCCAATTCATACGTATTTGGAATAAATGAATAGTTTACATTTGCATGGTTATTACAGCCTCAATCATTATTAATCAGTGACGCCATATCAGACAGCTTAATGTAATCGGTTTCAAGTTTCTCATGGTCACCAGGTATAGTCAGTTCACACTTTTGAAGACAAAGTTTTACTCTGACTCACATACTCTCAATAGTCATAGGACTATATATACATCCCAGGGAAATGCAAGCAGAGTGTTACGTGCTATGTATTTCAGTGCATTTGTGATGATAAAAAGGGGGAAATTAAATAAATATAATCTGACTCTTCTGGCATCAATTTCAGCTGTAGAATTGAAAACATACCAAAATTTAGAGAGGCTTGTGTTAATGCTGGCCCATACTTTGATCCTGAAACACTGTTTTATTTCAGCCACTAGTAATTTACCACTCATTGCTTCCTTTTGCCTTTAAGCCCAATGCATATACGTTTCAAAGTGCACTGAAAACTTTCACAAACTAAAAATGTATCTTTAAAAAATCAGGCTCTTAGAATCCCCAAATGTGTCTAAATTTGAAAAGTTTACGTGTTTATATGGTAGATATAATTCTGCAAATATCCAGTTTAAAATCATTGCCTCATAGTATCTCCTACATGGAAAAGATAATACAACCATTTCCATTCAAAAGTGTTAGGAACTATTAAACACTTATTAAAGTTATTTTAAAACTTTGCTTGCTTTACTTTTAATGAAGTGAACGAAGGATGGAAAAACCTACGCTCTTTAGGCACATTTGATTCTTAGAAATTACTTCTTGCCACATACTTTCTTTTATCCACTATGTATACATCAGCTATAGCCAAATATAGGGAAAAAAATATTCCCTGTTACCTTATTTGGCTTTCAGACAAATACGATATCAAACTCTCAGAGAGGAAGGTTTCCAAATGACCAGCCCACTTCTGATAAAGGCCTAGTCTTGGGGAATATGTCCTCTTCGTGAACTACAGGGAGACCGGAAAACCGCCAGCTGCAAGCCGAGCCTCCACAGGCTCATAAAACCCCACAGCCCCGTCAGGGGTGGCTTTTCCCTAGGAAAACTAAGGGGTGGACTACGTCCAGTGAGAGACCTGCTCCGTGTCATGTGACAAACCCCTTGTATTTCCATCTAAATTTATTCCTGATCAGTTTATAGTAGTTCATGGCTCCACATCCACAATACGGGCTGTGTATCTCTACCCAGCCTGTTTTGCTAGGCTGACCAAGCCAAATTCGGTCAGACTGCCTTGCAGGAAAGCTCCCCGCTCTCCCAGGCACACTAGCAGGTCTTCCCTGGGCTTGTTCCAATCTGAGTTTCTCTTTCTTGATTTTGGGGGACCAGAACTGGATACAGAATATTCAAAATAAGATCCTACTGATCCCTCAGTAACAACATTAACACCTACAACGCCTGGGAGGGAACACGGACCTTGCCCGATCGCAACTCTACTGCCTGCCTAGGTCTGAGCACCGTGAGGGTATTGCCGCTTGCTTTGTGGCATTCCCAGTGCCTTATAAACGTGGCACCCTGCCCTCGCTTTATTCAAAGCTCTTGGAGTGAATTTGTCCTTGGATTTTGTATTTGAACCGAGAAACTATGCAGGGTCTACACCGGAAAACGCAGACTCAGCTGAAACACTTAATAACTCTGAATTTCAGGTATTTTAATACATTGTGTCACTGTACATAGAAAGCAGAAATTAGTTTTGGAGATCATGCAAAGGCCTTGTTAAAAGTCTCATTAAGAGATGTGTCTAGAGGAGGATAGGCTCTAGTAACTCCCCACTAAAAGTTAGAACAGTAGACTAGAAGAATGGTGAAATGCCAGTAAGAAGAGACATGTATCAAAGAGCCCAATAGTATAACTTTTTCATATGGAAGTGAATAATCCACTGGAACTGAAAAACACTTGATATTTTTACGATGTATATTCTCCATAATGTTTTTGTAGAAATTATCCTACAACGATGGTTTTTTCAAAGCTAGAAAATATGCAGGAGAGTAAAGCAGTTTACATTAATTAGGAAAAGCAAAAACAGAACACAATTTTCTTTTTAGCAAACACCCAGTAAATATTCTGTAATAGCTTTCTTATTGGGTCAAACCTCATAAACATAAAAGTATGTCCTAGCATATGATTAATTATAACTAATATATGGGAAGTATGGACAGGTCCGAGCAGATGTTGAAAACAAATGAGGATACACAGAACACCACAATGTGGTATAAAAATCTGAGTTTATACGGTACAGCTGGCTGTATATAATGGCTTTTTAATTTATAAGACTATAGCATCTGGTCTTCCGATGTCTTGCTACAATTTTTCAGAAAGTGATAGGAGTAGTTTCTGTTCATTCTTCTTTTTCTTTTAGATAAAAAGGAACTAATAGAGACAGAAAAAAAAATTCTATCACAAAGAGAATTCCTAACAGAATGAATCAAAAGAAACAGAACAGAAACAGAATCAAAAGAAATAAACACTTCAAGAAATTTTAAATTAAAACAACGAAGATGGAAATGTTAGGATTTTTTTCCACCTAGTACTGGCTGCACAAATATCTTTGAATGACTCTGTAGAGTAAAATTCCTTGGATTTGATTTTTATGGTAACGGTAAAAAAAAAGTTAAGAGTTACACTGGAATAGCAGGATATATTTAAAAAAAAGGGAAAAAAAAGAGTTCTTAGCAGGGAAACAGAGTGACTAGTGAGCTGACCTGGTTTCTTAATACCTGTTCCCTTTGCCATACAAAATCTGCAGCCATCAGAAAGCTGCAATTCTTTCTCTTCCTCTGCCCACATTTTTCAATTACAAATGATAGGGTGAATATTTATACAAGTGAATCAGTTTTAGAAATAATTGACATGCAATATTGAAATTATTCTACACTATATTATTCAGAAAGTGATTGTGCGTACTCCACAACTGTTAGCAGCCTAATAGGAGATGGGTAGCATATGTAATATGCATTTTGCTCAGATATACATTTGTCCATTTGAGTTACGTCAGCGTGTGCAGAAAATAGACAGGAGCATGCAAGTGAGAAACTGAGTTCTTGACGAAGCAATAAAAGGTGTACATCCACCTGTAATGACAAGATGAAGGAAAGCCAGCCATGCCACAGTTTGGATACTCTCAGGGCCTGACTGAAGAATTACCCGTTGCCTAAATAACTTACAATACATGAATTAGAAAAAAAAAAATCTGCCATTGTTCAAGAGAGGTGCATATTCTGTTGTGCACTGCAGAATGCAGTACAGATATTTAATACTCTTCACTACCTTCTTTGTCTTACAGGGCGAGCATATATGAAGCCACAGTAGGCAGCACCAATGACAATGGCAGGAACAGTGCATTATTCCACAACTGTAACTGCTGTTCACCTTCAATGATCGACCAAAAGAATAAAGCTGCTCAGCCTTCAAACGTGCAAAAAGATGGTAATAACTCAAGCAATAGGCGTCTTATTGATGTACTATCTAACCTTATGAAGATAGCCAAAATGTGAGTTTCGTTGCTGAATGTTCCCTATTGAGTAGTGAAACTATATGGTAACTTTTTAAAATCAGTGTAGGTCTTCCTACTCCGTACAGAATTTCTTCTCTTTTTTGCTCAGAACTGAAAAATAAACAGGTATAATATGCTTAAACCAGTATGCTGAATGCTTATGCTGTGATACTGTGAAAAAACCCTTATTTGCCCTTACCTGCATGTCCTCTATTGTGTCCCCTCTAAATCATAATGCTTTTGTTTTTATCAACTACTTACTTGTCCAGAGGTTTCGAAAAGATGTTACGATATTTCACCAGGACTTGGCCATATTTTTCTATTAAATCGCTATTATGCTGATCAGCATTGCTGGGACTATATTGTAGCTAGGACTCTGTAATCCAGCTAGATTTGAATTCATATATATGTGCTTTCTTCATGGGAATAGCTGGAAGCTTTCTTTTGCCATTTACATGTGTTTTACATGTGTTAGCCTAGGATCTGTCAAAGTCACATGGTATACCTCTTCCTCCTCATAGAAGCACTTTGTGCCTTCAATCATTTCATATATTATTACTCTTTCCTTCCTAGCACTTTGCCCATGGCATTATGATAGAAAGTGATTCTGTTTCCCACAGCACAGAACTTTGTTCAAGGCCAAACACTTCTATTTTTGTCCTTCATATCATTTCCACAGCAGGTACTCTGGGTATGATGGATGTCTCCTTGGTCAGTTTGCCTCCTGAGTCCCTTTACTTTCCATCTGTGTTTGAAACTTAATGGTTGTCATCATTTTGGTCTTTCCTCCTGTTGTTCAGCTGCCCTTCCTCTTCAGAAGCAGATCCCATGGACTGTTTCAACAAGCTCTCAGGCAACCTGGGATCATGTCCCCATCGACCCACCAGAATCCGTTAGAAACTCTCTAGCATCTTTCAAGTCATAAACAGACCTCAGTTTTCAGTTATGTGGGATAAGTATTTTTCTTTTATTACTTGCTTTGAAGAAAAATATAACTGTTTCTATGAATTTTTGAGACTATTTGCATAAAATTGTATTACCAACCAAATTCTTTTATCATCTATTCTGGCCATTGTTTTTGGAAACAGAGTTTCAACTCAGTCCTTGTCTCCTCCCACTAATGAGAAAAAGACAATAAAGGAAAAGCTTTTTTTAACTAAGTATCAATTCTCTATATAGAATTCTACTGCTTTTACACAAGCAAGATGTGTTGTGTAGAAATCCAGCATTCAGTCCAAGTCTGTCCACACCGTCATGCTTTCTTCTTGAGAATCTCATTAGACCATTTCCACAAAACTTTTCATTGTCATCTGCTTAAACAACAGAAGCAGAATGCACGTTTCTGAAACTAAACTAACATTTGCTTTAAGAAAACACTTACAGAGATGTTGAAACTGCAGTTGGTAGAAAAAGTCATTTTCTCATTTACTTTAGTAGGGCTAGATGTCAAATTTTGGCCTGTTCATCTGAGAACAGAACTTTTGCCTCAGTTTAGCAACAATGTATACATAGTCTTGCAAACCTTATATGGAAAATACCAGCTTTGAATAACGCCAGGTGCTTTCTTACAAACTTCCACACAATATTCTCTGATGAGATAATAAAACATAAACACTTTTAAAAGTATCTTACTCCTTAAAATGCTTTTTTCATGGTATAGGAAAATTCATATTAACTGAAATAAATCTAACAAGACATAGTGTACTGTCCACTTTACCCTGTTTTATATCACTCAGAAAACTGGTAAGCAGTATTTAAAATACTGTAGTATAATTTGTCATGACAAGTAAAACTTTAAAGGAACCCTGTCAATTAATTTTGAAAAGTAATCTTTTAATATAATGTCCGTGTGCTTTATGATTTATTGCCATTGTAAAAACTACATAAGTAAAACATTGAAATTTAGTTTACTTTAATAGTTAACCTTTTCATTATAAAACATTTTCTAGAGCTTATAAAATAAAAGAATAATGCACTTACAATGCAATGAATGACCCTTAAATTAAAAAAATATATATTTGTAGTAGTTTTTTTCTAATGATAACTGTGCACCAAATCAATTGTTACAAACATACAACATACGTATGTTTATGGATTTCATTACATGTCCTGTATTATCCCCCCAAATAAAATGATTCCACTTTTAAAAGCTACCTTTACCATTGCACCATTCATGATATATTTTGGGTAGTGAAAATACAGAGGATGAATACTGAGAACTGCACATTCTTCTGTAGTACATGGAGCCTTCAGGCAAAATGACCATCTCCTTTTGAAATCCCCAGTGGAGAGAGGAGCCCAAACCCTTCAGCTAAACAAACTAGCCTACTTCCATACACCAGCTTTTGGAAATTCTGGCTCTGATCTCTCATATGAAAAATGGGAATAGACTGTGATACCATTACACTAGGTAGTATTTTTTTCCTCACTGGATTTGTTTAAACTACTCAGCAATCAGATTCTACTCAGTCTGACATGGAGGCTTGCAATCTAGTCTTAAACATGTTTAACACCTTTTAACAGGTAAATTAAATTATTTTGCATCTAACATTCACAACAAATCACAAGTTGCACTTTACATTTTTCACTGTATTTTTCAATTACTCTTTAGTTACAAACATGCCAAGTTGTTTTTTCAACATTTAACAATATCTGTGTTTATCTGGTGTGTAAGGGACATTTCATTCACATTACTTCAAGTCTTTTAAAACAGACTTCAAGTAAAACAGGGAAATTACTTTCGACTCTTCTAATAGACAGCTCCTGCTTTGCTCTGTGTGAGCCATGTAGAAAGACCTGGCCTAAATGTGATGACATCTGCCAGTTAAAGCACATGCACATGTTCGCTGTTCTGTAAGCATAGCCCTGTACCTTCAGCAGCTTGCAGGACTCAAATTTTGAAGCACACAATAATATGTTTTATTCCCATAACTAGAAACACATGTCTATGAAAATCTTCAATTCCTTAAGCCCTTTCATCTAGTATTGCTTAAAATCTTATTCTATGCCATGTTATCACCTTCCATAGGAAGGTAAAGGCACTCAATATCGCAAAAGCTCCTGTCCTTAGCAAGGAAAAAATTGCTATAAGAAGTGAAAAACAAAAAACAAACAAACAAAAAGCCCCCAAACACATTACTTTGATTAAATGATTTACTGATGAGCTGAAATGGGAATATTTTGCAAAGATCCCTTTGAGAAATTCAAACTAAAATTCACACACAGCAAACTAAAAAATATCACAGATGGATAAAATCTTTTAGAAGTCATTGTGGACCTCAGCGATCTGCGTTTCAACACACAGTGCACCTTAACGCTAACTCCAGAGAGAGTTGAGCACTGAAGCCGATCAACATGTGGAGAAAAGTATTAGGACCTGAACCTGTATCACTGCAATGAATGGAAATTTGGTGGTGAAACAGCTGCAAAGCAAGATTTCTGGAAACACAGATACTTCTCTTCTGTCTGTGTCTCCTTCCCTTGACCTCAAAGAAATACAAAGCGTGTACTATTGATACATATATGTGCAAGTCTGGCATATTAGTTGGGGAGAACAGCAGTTAAGAAAATAGAAACGATCAAGGCAAATGTAGCTCTGGGGAAATGCATAAATACTTAGACCTTTGCTTTTTTTGATGGCTAACTGCTAGTTTTAGAGAAATAGATAACAATTTTTCTCTCGAGCAGTCTAAAAAAATCCTTTTGCCAAGTGATGAAAATCAGGAATTCAGTACACCCTGCAACAATATCACGAGAAAGTCATTTTCCCTTTTGGTCATGTGCCCTATTTTATTCAGCATTCACAGAGGTACGAGTGTCCGGTGTGCAAGTGTGCAAGCACGCCCAAGCACCTGAACCTGCACGTGCCCATTGCTCCCGTTGCCTTGCTGCTGCTTGGCAGGCTACATGACGTAGCAAAGACAGTGCTCACAGTTCCAGCCGGTGCCTGTTATCACTCCGGGTGTGTTTGGGTCTGAACACCAGGGACACTGTGCTCAAGAACAGGCTATATTTTGTAAGATACAGCTGATTTTGCTATGTCTTACTCATGCTATTTTTAACGTGTTGAGTTAGGACTCAGTGCCTGGAGCTGCCAGAGCTCCAGAGTATTCCTCTTCAAAGTACTACTGGAAAGAGTTAATTTCCTGGAAAACAGGTTACATAAATGTATTCAGGAACGTTATTGCGCTGAGTCAGAAAACAAAAGCAACGTGTAGCCACAATGGAAACCTGTGAGTTATTGTCGTTACCTTCTGTGAAGGTACGTTGCTCTAGTATGTTGGTATTTCTCTACTCTGTTCCGTTCCGTACGTGCTGCTGATGGTGTATCTCTTCGTAGGGAGGATGCTTTTCTTCTCTTTCACAATTAAAGTGGGATTTTCACACTCACACTTTACAGCATTGGTTTTAATCAAGTTGTTTATTTTAGTAAAAATGTCTTTCTGCTTGCTTTATTCCCTTAACACTGAAAAAGGCATTTTACAGTTTCTCTGTGTACTGTCTTAGGAAATTAAGGATTTGTTACACCATGAATCTGAGACCAGTAAAAAGGCACAAAAAGTTCACTGTTTCTCAATTAAAATGAGTTTGTTTCAAGTCAGTATTTCTTCAGTTGCAGATTTACTGTATGCTACCTGTTAGTATTTACATAATATGCAGTAATTGCTAAGAGACACGTTGAGAATATACCATTAGTATTATTTACTCCAGGAGTCCAAGTGCAGAAACCCAAACATATCATGAATTTTTAATATTTTTCATAAAACAATGACCTTCTTTTTGCTTCAGTTTCAAATACGGCAAAGAGAAGGTCGTTGAGCTGAAATATTTCTCGCATACAGTAAGAGCCTGATCCAACAGCATTTGCACAAGTAAAAGTCCCATTGACTTATGTTAAATGTAGCAGTTTTCTTACAAGACAACTGCAAATTCAAGCACTAATTAGGTCCCTGGACAGAGTCTCAAAAGCACTGGTAAGTGAACCTAGGAAGCACTGATACTATGCAATCTAAACACTATAAATATGGTAGTAACAAAGCTGAATACAGCAAACTTCACAGCCCCATCCTGTGAATCCGTATTAATGTAAATGGCCTTAGTCATACTCTGAGTTATAAATACGGGAATGGTTAAGAAGATTGCACATTAGGTCTTGAATCTGAACAAACTTAACTTAGGCTTTTGAATTTGCCTAAATCAAACACATGGATGTATTCTTCTCAACTGAATTTTAAAAGGATCTGAAAATAGCTCCTTTGCAAATTATATTTGACCTATGGGTAGTAGTCCTCCACAGACAAATATATGTACACATGCTGTCACATTTTTCATATTTTCCCTGCAGGTTGGGTTTATCTGTGGCTTTTTTTTCTCCTTCATTCATATCTTACATGTAATAATATACCAATTACTATATCTGTATTTTAATTCTATTCATGTTAGATATTTCAAGTCTGCAAATATTATTGTTTTGACCATTTTCCCTCACAACATACCCCTTTTATTTTCACATAAACATGCTAAGATAAATTCCATTATTAACCGTGCCTGCAATCATTCTGCCTACCTATTTTTACAGTTATACCTACTTACATATTTGTATAAAGTGTGGGTAATATTTGATTATCTAAGGATAGGGTATATTCATATAGTGTACCGGATAGAAGTATAGTGCTCAGGTACTGCTGAATCTCACTTCCCTCCCCAGGTAAGAAACCCTGGTATGTCTTAGTGATGGTGAAAGCCACTGACAGATTGTCTGCCCGAGCGTATCAATTTACAGAGAAAGAAGCCTTTGAGTGGCAAATTGCCTAAGCTACAGTCCAGTAACTTAGGGATATATAGGAGGAACGAGTGTTTTCTCCTCACTCAAAGCACCTCTGTGTATCCCATTTTCCCGAAGCTGAGATAACAGATGGGAAAAGGACTTGGGAGCAGCTCCAGGCCGCGCCGAGCCTCCCGCCCCGCCGGCGGCTGCAGCGGAGCGTGGGGCACCCGCCGCGGGTGCTCGTGGCGGCAGCAGCCCCGGGAGCCCGCAGGGAGGGCCCCTGCGCGCGGCGGTGCAGTTAGGTGTGTGCCGCCTTTATTAAAGATGCTCAGAATACGGTTGACACGTTTCCCCCCTTGGTAACGGTATATTATTTGAGCACACTGGAAGGCTAATGCTGTGTTAAAAAAGTCCTGTTGAGCTTTGTCGTCTGCATTTCATAAACATTTCCCCACCACGTGAATTTCTGAGCATCTGAGAAAAGGTGCAAGCAGTCAGCTCCGCACGCTGAGCAGCAGCACTGTTCTCATCACCGGAAACCAATGCTCCTCATGCAACCAATATACTGTACAAGCCATAATAAAAGGATTCACAAGGCTTAGGTAAATTAAGGTGCTGCTTTTATCGTATACTTAACTTTCATATTTGTGACAATTGTACTGCAGTGCTTATAAATTACGCTTTTAAATGGTGCAAATAAAGGGAAAATCACATGACTAGTTTCAAATTTTAGGGTGATGACCCCTTTGTGCTGAGCTGACTTACAGTAGCGAGATGATACAGTATTCAAAACGGTATATTTTGCTTTTCTTTTTTTCCTCTTTAAAATTATTCTGGAAACTTATACATGTTGCTTTGAACAAAAATATATTTTATGTTTCTTTCCTCATTCTGAATAACAGACTGAAGATGGCATGAAAGCAGCCCAGTCAATACCACTGGCACAAAGACATGATTGTATTTTAGTGGTAGAAATACATGAAGGCATATAGAGAAATTATTATTTTTCTTTTGCACAGACAGATGACTTCTGTCATTCAGTTTCACTGTACAAATGGCATACCACCCATTTCCAGCCTTCCTGTAAAACACCGGCTTCCAGATGATACACTCACTGGTCTTATTATCATTGTCAATAGTTCCACTTGGCAGTAGACAGCTAATTCTTTTCATGTGCTAATGATTAATCAGACAAGTCTATTTACTAATGTATCAGAATGCATTAGAAATATAGGTAATGAGGGACAGAATATCAATTTATATATAAATGAACTACACTTGCATCGGATACCTATTGACTCAAGTCAGAGAATAAAGTAGAAAATGTAATATACATATAAACAGTTAAAATTAATTCAAATAGAATTTTAAAATGTGTCTTAAAACATTATTTTACTGTCTCCTCTGCAAATTTAAAGGGATGTCACATTTAGGTTTTCCAATATGGACACAGCAAAAGGCCCCTAATAAACCCACAGAATCTATAGTTATGTTTGTTAAAATGTCAGAGTACAAATATTTTACTCGTATTTCATAATTCTAAGCCCCAGGCAGCAAGTAGTTAAGTTTGTGCAAGTAGCTAAATATGTGCACATTATCAATATTAAAGATATTAAAATGAGGTATTCACTTATTAAAATGAAACTTCATTGGAATTTCCTGACCACCAGCAAATTCTTTGGGAATCACCTTGCGAGTGATGAAAACTCATCTGATGAGACTTTTCAGTAGTTGTAGGAAATACAGAATTGCCATATAGGTATGATATTCACATGACAGATGACAATTTGCAGCGGGCGGTCAGCGGTTTGGTATTAAAGACATACTGCTTCTGGGCTGGTTTGAATGCTTGTCTGCCTGTTTGACAGAACAGCAGAATTACACTGGTATTAGGAACAGCTATCACCTACTACCTACCAGTTTAAGAATATAAATCATATTTACTCTAATTATTCCACAGTCATTATTTAGACCACCCTATCACATTTCCCAGAGGACATGTTAAATAGGTATTTTTTCCCCAAGTCTGCAGCAGTTAGCTCACAATACTACCCATTCTTGGTTCTACACAAAGTATTTCTGCTTAATTTACTGCATCTATTACTACTGCTTTCCTATTTCTCATAAATGCTGCGTCTCTCAACACTGATACTTCTCTGCAAGAACAGAGGGGCACTAGAAAGCAGGGAGGAGTTCAACATGGGGCCAATTAAAAGTGTAAAAAGTTCGAGGCAGAAATCAAATCCTCAAATGTAGCTTCCAAACAAACTTCTCGTATTTCTCAGAGGTAAACATTAGAAGTTCAGAGGTAAAGATCCAAGGAAACTTTCATTGTTACATATTTGAACAACACAAACCCAGCAATGCAACACAAGTGCGGTATTTGAATACAGCCACATCCATTATTCGCCTACAGAGAAAGATTAGTTTGTGTGAACGGTTACCACGTTTGATCGTATAGACACATGAACGTGTTTGCTTGGACTACGTCTGCATCTGGGCCTTCTGTTTAAGAATTCAGAGCTTTACATTAAATATTGTAAGACTACCTGAAAGGCCAATACTGAAAAGCTCTAGTACGATCCTTCAGGAGGTGTACATATAAACATATTAATCCATATGTTGTAATCTCGTAAAATTTTATCCAGCCAATGCAACAACTCAAAGCACAAAAGAAATTTTGCCAAAATTAGTGTGCAGGCCTAACACAGAAAAACATGCCTTTGGGAAACCTAAGAAAGAAAAGCAGCAAAATTGTATGAATTACGCCATTAGAAAAAAAAGTCAGGTTGGTTTTGTCTTCACTCTAATGTGGAATGAACTTAGAAGTTAGAAACTTTCAAAGAATCTTCACGCAAATGTGATTCAAATTTTCCATTTGTAACATATTAAAAAACCCTCAATGACAGTTTAAGTTTCGCTGCAAACAGATGCGCCGGGATAAGGGTTCGGGTCCGTGACTGAGTCACCATGCCCCATCGGGCCGCGACTGATGGCGTGAGAAGTCTTTCATAGTGCAAGCAATGTAAAACACGCCTCAAATGCATTTCCCTGATGTATTCTAGAACGACTTGACACCTTGGTTAGTACATTGGGAAAAACAGCCCAATTTAAACTTACAGCACCAGGTCCTTTTTACTTTTGTTTATGTTGTGGAGCAGGTATGACGAACTTTATTGTCCAAATGCATTTATAACACTATAAAAAATACTCACAGCTGTGAAATACCAGCATAGCAGATTGGAAATTTCCCTGAATACGTATGAAAATACATGCACGAGGATAAGGAAAATGCCAAAACATTACCAATGCAACATGCCTCTTTTCAGACGGTTTCACTGTATTTTAAGCTGCCTTGAAATTTTATTTAATTTATGCGGACAAAAAGCACAACTGAAACCAGAACCGAAGACTACTTGAAAGGATATTTGACATGATAGCAGGGTGATTAGAGACAGGAGAATTAATGCCAGATAAACATGAAAGCTGCTCAACTTTATTCCCCATATGTAAATCGCTGGATACTCTCAAGAGAGATGCACGGAGGATAAGCAGACCTTTGTTAAAAATGTAATAATATTTATACTGCAGCTTTAATCGTGGGTAAAATTTTCAGAATTTGACAACCTTTTCCATTCCCCTGGTAAGAGCTCTTCTTCAAGAATGTCTAATGCTGCTTCTTAGTTGGTGTTCAATAGAAACCAGTCTATAACGCAGTGCACTCCCTTTATGTGATGTTTAGATATGAGATTGATCTCAAAGGACACCCTGGAGTTCTGAAAGTAGGATTATTGGATTTTGTGGCTTTCTCAGATGTCAGAGATCTTTAAACAGTGTCTTGCAAAGTTGCTACATCCCGACTGTCTGTGAACAGCTTATGAACTCATCAGAGAAGATAGTCTCCATGTTAATTAGACTTTAAGGGGGAGATACAGCTTCCCATTCCATCAAATTAAATACAAGGACTTTCACAGGCTACAAAATTATTTACTTAATCAGTAGGCTTTTAAAAAAATATGCTGTTGACATGAGAGAGAATTCAGAGTTCAGAGCAATTGAAATACAAAAGGCACTATATTATTGCAGTTAGCACAGATTTAGAAACTGTACTTTTCAGTTCTACTCTTCCCCTGAAAATGCATGGGACACTTGCTGAATTAAAAGAAAATTATTTATTAGCATTTTTAAACTTAAAATTGATTTTATAGTCTCTTTTACGTATGCAAGTTTGACAGAAAAGAAATTCAGAGTATCCACTTTTTCTGCCATTCACTGTACCAAAGGTTATTAGAAACATATGTCGTCTTAGAATTAATTTCTGTTTGTGTAATAAATAGGGAGATGGTAAGCTTGAGTTTAAAACTTTAACCTTTTACTAAACCACATTTTATCATTCCTTGAGCTGGGATATGTGGACAAAGTTATTTCCATTTTATGGAGGATGTGAGATTTTGACATTTTGTTACATTCCAGTCCAAACCAAAAACATTTCAGAGTTGTCTGGGAAAGGGATTTACAGTTCTCTGCTAAATTTATTAGGAGCTAAGGCTCTAAAATCGCTAGATGAATGTGGGAAGGCCTATACCTGCTCTAAGTCTTCCAATTCTGAGTCGCACGACTGGCGGTTTCCTCCGCACCCTTCGCTAGCCAGCCAGGTTGCCAAGGTATTTTAACGTTGGCAATTTCCTATGGAAATGGACTATTTAATAGCAATCATTCACGGAATATTTCTATATTGACATTTGTCAATTTAGACTTTTAAAAATTCCATCTTTAAGCACTTCTAACCTTTCCCTTTCCTGTTTCATTGGTCCTTGAGCGCTGGCTTGCAAGGGGCCATTTCTGGCAAGAGCGGCAACCTGATTTCTAAGGTCAAAGATTCCAAGCCTGAGGCCACAGGTGAGCTTGGAGCATTTGGATTTAGGCAACTTCCATCTTATCATTGTGAGTTAGCAGTGCAGAAGGGCCTCAAGGAGCTTATGTGCCTGGGGATAGCTTTCACCCTAAAAGCCTTACTTTTTATTGAGGTTTATTAAGAGAGTTTTGAATGCTTTCTGAGGGATTTGTACTTCTACTTTTAGCATAGACAGAGACTTTTCATAATATCTGAACCTCTGTTCTGGGCTTATACAGAGACAGAATTCACCTTCCATATTTTACAAAATATAATTTATTACCGAGATGAAATACCTATTTCAAAATTTTCTAATTAATAACCTGAATGAAGCATCTCATCAAAATCTCTTTTAAAAAAATCAGTATATTCATTGTTTTGAGTGAGTTTTTAGCTAAGGTACAGATTCATAACTTGTATACACTTGCATTATAGAGAACGATGCAATACGCACATTCATTTATTGCCCCTCCCTGTCCAAAAGATACACAATATCTCAGGGACAGTCTTTCAAAACACAAATGCTGCTGCTGAAAAATGAAATGTAATATACATAACTGTTAGTTATTTTATCCTAGTAATGTAAATCCTTGTTCAAAGCTATTATAATAATTTCATAGAAATAATTACCCGCTGAGCTAATAACTCTACTTTTATCGACCATGTATGTAAACCAGAAGACTAATGCTTTTCTCACAGTTATCTGCTATATATAAGTATGCAAATTAAAAGACTACTTTATAGAACCAGTAGAAAAAAGCCTTTATGTTAAAATGATGACTAAGAAGATAAAAATTTTCTTAGCAATTTCACAAATTTTCTTATTGTGGGCTTATTATTGTGAGCTATATCCAGAATGTGAAATGTGTTTACTTCAGACCTTTTAGCTGCTCTTATATTTTATAGGTTTCTTATACTCATCATTACTCCACTGGAAAAATCCAGCAGTTTTAAGTCTACTGTCAGTTTGCTACAAAGGCGCTAAAATGTGCTGGAGAGTAGTGGTATTCAGATAGTACGGAGCAGGAAAGGGTTGTTTTGAATTTTTTTTTTCCCCAAAAGGGAAGAAAATAAACAGAGACAGCTTTCATAGCAACAAAGTAGCAAAAAGGATAATAACAACATTAATAATATTAATATGAATAACAACAGTGTAAGCCTGGAACTTTGCACATTTCATTTAATTTTGAGCCAATTTCATTTAAAATAGAAACTGTTCCATCCCAGTCATCTTCTATGGGTTGGACAAGTCTTGTAGGCTGATGTTTTCAAAACACGTATGAGCACTTGTGTCTCTAAGAGCCTCACACTGAAGGACCTAAGTCACTTGTGAACAGCAGGACTTGGTCTTCCAGGCAGGCCTGCATGAAAAGTGGCCAGGCTGGAAACAACACACAAAACCCCTCAGTTTAAATGAGAGTTAGCACAAACATACAGAATAAAGTCCTGCCGACTGGAGGAGACTGGGAAGAAGTCTCATTTCACAAGAATTTAAATTTGATGTCTGATAAAAAGAAAAAAAGGTGTGTTGAAGCCCTTACGACGACTATACTAACAGACCCGGGGCCCGCTGCTGCGGCTGGCTTGGGGGCTGTGGCCAGCAGCTGGCCTCCCTGGGGTGTTCGGTGACACGGGGCTCTGTGTCCATGCTGCAGATAACGGTGTTGATAGGGCAGGTTCGAGAAGATACCAACACACCCTTTTACAAATATATTGAGAAATTCCACTTCCCTCAAATGATAAATCACTTTGCAATACAGAGTAGTAATATTATCATTTGAACACGTGTAGAGAGGAGCAGGTGTGAATCCAGGAAGGACCGGGTTTTTCTCCCCGGACGGGTGGGCTTTACAACAAAGCCCTCAAAATGCAAGTCCAGGGAGAGGAGGCTGTAGCGCAATGAGGCAGGTACCAGCAAGCACAGCTGCAAGGACTAAAGGACAGCCCTTAGAGGACCCAGAAAGGAGAAACTGGGGAGCAAAAGATCTCACTGTCTAGAGTGGACATGGCAAGAAATCCCTTGGCTTCGAGGAGGATGGCATGGCCTCCAGAAAGTCCACGAGAGCGAGCCACAGGAGAGAGCGCACAATACACAAGCTCTCCTGAGGTAGCACTACTGCTAATGCCATATCCTCACAAGGAGCAAACACAGAGTAAGGAGAACGTACGCAATTATACATAAGGACATGAGAATATATGCTTGTCACCTCTCTTTCCTTTCTGGAATTCTGCAAGTTCACCCATGACAGTCCTTTGCTGGAATTTCAGGATGGAAAACACCCTTAAATTCCTTGTCATAACTGGTAGTCATACTGCATATAGATCCCTCTTTCTCCTTCTCTTTACCGTGTACTATTTGCTACCATATTTTGTATCCAATCTTTTCTTTCCAGTCTTTTCAGTGTGTTGTTCCCCCATCAACTTCTGTCCTGTGTAGTATTTTAGTAGCCTGAACTGATCACACAGCATTGGCAAGAGGCTATCTAAAACATACGTAATCAATTTTATTATTTTGTAGCATTTGCTAAAGGCTTTGTTTAATGAGGGCGCTAATGATATTGAAAATGCAAGGAGTAGTGTTAGAAACTACGAGAAAGGCACAGTGTTCAAAGTTTGGAGTGTATTTGCCTTCGAGCATCCCTCGGTGAACTGGCTAGTGCAATTGATGAATGCACCAGGCTTCCAATTGCAGTCGGGGCAAAAGGAAAGTTGTTAAGTAGTGTTCATATGTCAGCTTCGATGGCCAGAATACCATACCACAAAACCAAAATGCAATTCAGCACGACTGGCAACCATCCATCAAACAGGTTGAAAATTGAATGAACTTGCAACAAAATTATCCCCCGGTCGAGAGGGAGTAGCATTCCTACGGGTTGCGGTGAGACACTTCAGCCAAGAGCTTGCTCGCAGCACGCTGGGACGATGGCGCTCGGCTCCAGCTTCTACCTCTCCCAGACATTTCATAAACACTTAACATTTCACAGAGGTTACAGTTTTATACATGATTTCTAAACTATGAAAAGTGTACAGTGTGCATCGCCGCTCCTGCACTAACTTGCTTTATAAACACAGGCTAGAGCAGCTGACCCAGATGTACGCAGGACTTATTTTTTCATCATTTAAAATCTGTTCTACCTGCTGCTTTGTGCTCCATGCAAGATTCAACTGTAAAACATGGAACTGAAATATTATGTTCATGGTGCCACACTGTTATACCTAATTTCTTCTCGAGTTCACGCTAAACTGAGATGTCTCTTAGAAGCATAAGAAAAAGGCATTGACAGAGCAAGTGAGGAAAAATGTCAAGAACTTGTAAATAAACAGCTGGCTTGCAACATATGTATTTTCTTCTATATTTTTCAGGTGCCACAATCTACAATCCATATCTGCCAGCCCTGTAGCATGCAGCATAATTTAACTGTAATTGATAATGTAAGGGCAGATGGAGAGAAGTGTCAGCTCCTGCTCACATCCTCTGGGGATGCTACAGAAATCAAAGCAGATGGTCCAATTGCTTCTTATTTATGTGTTGCTGCTAGCTCCTCTGCTTGCAGGATAATGGATCATTATTGCCTGCTGTGCACAAACACCAATATGCTTTTAAATCTGGTTCTCAAACCTTATGAAAAAGCACTATATTTCATATTAATTTGTGAAGCTGCACTTAACAGGGTCCACTGATTTTAATTTATAACTTTCAAAAGAAGAAGGTTCAGCCGTGGATTATTTTCTCAGAAAATAACAAGTGGTCAGCTGAAATTTCTAGCGAAAGCATAGACTGGTTAACCGATCATACATGCTTAGAGAAAATACAGCAGTCAATTATGACTGGAATGATACAGTATAATGTGGTTTTATTTACTGAGCAGCCTTTGCAATGAAGGCAAATCTCCTTAAAATAGTTACTTCAAATATATATAAGACACGCGGATGTTACTTGAATCCTTTGTTTACGCCAAGATACTTACTGACCCTATTATAATACATGATAACGGTTGGGAAACCTATTTCTCTGACGGGCTCAGACAGACTACGGGACTTCGCGCTCATCCTGCACACTATGCAGACCTCCAAGCATTAAACCCCCACAAACTTGGCAATACACACAGTCCGTGGAAAGCGGTCCATATACCTTCTGGAACTCGCTGCAGTGAGTTTCGGTGACTTTAAACCATCATGTTTCACAGCATGACTGATATATTTGCTTTGGCTACTATAGTAAATGAGAAAGTTAGGTCACTGTTTTGTAAAATGAGATAACTGGCTAGCTGTGGCCCTCTATGACTCTGTTGAAAGGCAAAATTTAACGGGTTCATTGAAATTACCTTCAGAGATACTGAAATTGCATATTATTTTTTTCACTGAGACAATATATCCCCAGAAAGATTTTGCAAATATATAGTCCCAAACTTCCACTAATAAAACATAGTTTTGTTACTCTAAAGAAGTCTGACATCAAAGGATAAACTATACAGTGAGTTTACCATCACAAAATAATTAGCCATGTTATCACTTGCAGCACAGAGAGGTCCGTGTAACACAACAGATACTTCCATAAATTCTGAAAAGCTGACAGTGCTTTGAAAGGATAAGATGTCGGTCAGCGTAGTTGTTGAGTAAACCACTGAGTGAATACAGTAAGGCTCTTTCCAAGTATGGGGCCCAAGAAGGAACAAATTAAGTTTAGGCTAATCCACCACTTATCCTACCCTCAAGGTGAATCAGTGAATGATTAACAGGAGAAAATGTTCAGTGTTTTATGCAGTGTTCAATTAATCCATTCATCTGCTAAGGTGATTAGATAGTGTGATGGCTAGAGCTGATACTGAACCCGTGTTTTATTTACTACCAGCTTAACCAGATAGTGTAGTGATTTGGCTTAAGGTAGGAAGTTGCTTTTTCAACAGTATGTTCTAATGAGTTTTGAGCAAGACATTTACAAAAAGTATGGATTTTTGTAATTTTCTCTTTACCTAAGTACAACACGTGTAATACTGTCCCCTGTAAAGCAAGGAAATTACTCCTTTATAACAAACTTGTTTATAACTAAGGTGATACCACGGAACAATATTTCACTCTTTGATCAGGCGAACTGCCACTGACTGATGAAAGTTTTGGATGCATTCAGCAATCGTCTCCAGGATCAAGACAAGTTCAAGATACCCATTAGCCACACTGAATTAAGTCGAGTGCTAAAAAACAACTTTGAGTCAGCAGTGTCTGGCAAATATTCTGGGCTGGTTTAGGGACCTTTTTAAACCACCAGAAACTAGTTTAGGATCATTTGCATGTGTTAAAGACTGCTGAAAGTATTTCTATGACATTAACAACTCTCATTCCTCCGAAGAATAAACACGTTTTAGATCATCTAAGCATATTTAAATATTTATCTTAAAGGGTCTCAAGGCAATTAGGATTCCTTCCTTTGAAGACAGTGGGAATTTTTACTGACTACAATGTCTGAGCTTTGTAATATTATTCACAAGTCCCTGTGACTGTGGATTTGAATGAAGTTTATCCCTTTTCCACTACCTTAAGAAAAAAGAAGTAAGACGATCTTGTTGTAGTGGTTCAGATTAAAGTCTAGGATCTTATATGCTCAAGGAGGGGCATGTTCCAGTTGTATTTTTAATTACCTTGTTCTTATAAATTAACTTAAAATTGTAGTTTAAAATCCTTCAAGGGAGTTTATCAATAGTGTCTTCTGCAGTTCAGTTGTTTCTTAATGATGTTTCCAGCATCTCAGGAAAGATATGACAGAGGTTATAATAAGAGACTTGCCAGTTACAAAATTTGCAGTGTGATGCTCTCCTGATCATCTATTTGCTCTCCACAGAAGCCGTCCACTCTCAGTGCCAGGACGTCTTCCAGCCTGGTTCTGTGGACACTAACACTAGTTTTTCAGCTATGGTCTTGCATATAGATCCTGGAAGACCAGATTACCACCTTTCGATAGCTCTACACACTGCAGCAAACATTTTTAGTGCATCTTCTTGAATGCAGTAATGTCAGCTTTGGTTGCATATTTACATTTGTGCATTTCTAACCTGAATTTTGATTTTTTGTTAACAGTTTTAATTTACTCACATTTATATTGAACCTTTCAAGAATATGTGGTCAAATTAAGTAAAAACACTCACACATGGAAATGCGTCTCGGTATTGTGCAAATATAATGCAGTTTATGTCAGATGTATAATTACATAGTAACAGTCCTAGAGAAATATAATTAAACTTGCTAGAATATTGTTGATAGCTGCACAGCATCCTAATGAATTTCCACAGGAGGACTGTATTATAATAATTTATAACAGATGAAACACTACTGCATCAAGGCACTTTCCTCTGCTTTCCAACCCCAGGTAACTCAGCACATTTTAGTGACTACAGCTACTGCCACAGTACTTCCCCGGCCACAGGAATTACTTATGGGATCCACTGGCTGTGGCAGGGCGACGTAAAGGTGTTCTTCAGGAGGTCAGAGTTGTGCTTGGAGACCTTGCCTGCTTCCCCCAGCGCCCCTTCCCTCCTGCTGAGCTAAGTGCACTTGGGACTGAGCTCCAGAGGGCTCCTTTTCTGAGGCTTTATTGACAAGATTTCACAGATGCAGGTTATGTTTTGAGTATAATAGTGCCATTAGTGCAGCAGATTACATTTAAATACTTGTGTGTTTTCCGACTGGTGGCCAGATGTTAGCGCTGAAGGGGAGAGTGAGCAAAGTCCACTTCACCCTGCTCTGCACCACGACTTACATTACGCACGGACCACTTTATCTCTGCAATTGCGCACTAAGCTTAGGCTCTACCTGTTCGTGGGCACTAGGACAGATTTTAGGTTTCCTTTTGGCAGAGTAAGAACGGTTGCAACAGGCCTCCAGCATTACTGCAGTGGCCGGGAGGGATTTACCCAAGGGCAGGATGTTAGCACAAGGACTGTGCATCACCCAAGCCTTCAAAGCAGTGCTTAAGTGGGAATTAAGGGGTGACTAGGTTGTGCTGACCCTTGGCACATGGTGGATTTCACTCCATGGGAATGTGTGTGATATTGCTGGAGGAGGGCGATACAGTTAGATCTGTTGGACAAACGTACTGCTGCTCACTCACGGTTTTTGCGTGGTGTCCAGGGTGACTGCACATTACAATAATCACTACTAATGCATGTGCCTCAATCCTTACTTACATACTCAGCTTAGTTTCAGCTCTTAGCTTTTTTAACACATCTTAAAGAAATCTCAGCCAGAAGATGGTCTTTCAAATCTCTGTTATCTTCAATTTTATTATAGTGTGAAGTATTAAAACAATAAAAAAAGCTTTTACCCCTTGACTGTCACCAAAATAAGAGATGAAATTCTGCTCTCATTGATATTAGGTTAAATCAGAAATACTTCACAGCCTGCAGAGGAGTCATTCCTAAATTAATCAGAGCTGCAGAGTAGTTAGTCCCTAAGAGATTAAATCATAACAGAGTAGTACTAAAACTGCTTTTTTCCCCCCTTCTTTGTAAGCCTCATTAACTACCAGGACATTACAGTTCCTGAGCTGGAACAATACTCCAGTGGGGAAAGTGAAATTAAAATCAATGCTGGACACATGAGGAACAAAACAAAAGTTTAAGAGCACAAGAAGTTTCAGAGTCAGAATTAGGTGACATTTTATGAAGGTATTCAGTTCCTTGTCTATAAACCCAGAAATACTCAAATACCAAAGTAAACAGTTTGATTTCATAATCAGATTTTTGGTAGTTTGCATAGTGTTGGTATTACTTGACAGTATTCACTGGAATTTATTACATTTTCAGAGGAAGACGTGGCTAATATTTCAGCCTTAAACCAAAGGTCAGATTCTTCTTCGACTCAAAGTTACAATTATGACAAAATTTTGATGTTGAATGCCATTTGGTCTGCTTGGATGATTAAATATATTTCTGTTTTGATAGAAATGAGCAGTGGCTGTCACCAGTTATTCAGCAATATCTACTGTGACTGCTGAAGAATATCTACTGTGACTGTGCGGGCACCATATCACTACAGTTGAAAATACAGCGTAACTCCAAGACAACAGAAAATATATTTCTGTGAATTATGAAAAGAAGAAGAAAAGAGAGGAGGGTCGTTTGGTGGCCTTAAACCATGTCGAAAGGCAAGCCCACAGCAGAACTTGGCCAGTGGCCTTTGGGCAAAGCCTACCCAGGCTGCAGGCCAAACCCCTGACTCTGCCTGACGTGGTCCTTGCATGAGTGGGGAGGATCAGGCAGTCTCCAGCTGTGGGGTATAGGATAGCTTTTCATGGCAGAAGAAAATTATAACTGTGCACATGTAAGTAATTCTCCAAAATTTACAGAACTAAAGCATGTGTTTAGTTACTCACATGATTAAATGTTTGAGGCATTTAGAACATTCTATTTCATGGTGCACAAATATTAAAAAACTGCTACGTTCTCTAAAACTGTTATTTTGAGTCCTTTAAAAATCAATGAAATGTTCCTTTTTATAACAAAGAAACATTTGTCTAATACATTAAAGCAAATGGATTGTCTCTGTCAGTGATTAGACTCCTTCAGCTCTTTCTGGTTAACAGAAATTTTGATTGTCAATCAAATCTTAAATCTCTGTACTTACTATCCAAACAGTCACCTAGAATTTCTTTCCCTAGTCACGTTCCTGCCATAAAATAAATTAATGACACACTCAATCATTCATTTAGAACATGAAGAAACGTTTCTTAATAATAGTTTTCATATTAACCAGCTAAATTTGAAATATAATTTAACATCTATCTAATTAGAATAGTCACATACACTTACACAGTAGGTACTAAAATAATTTTTCATAACCTCATCTGAGACTTTCTGTAACCTGGAACACATGCTAATAACTTGAGTAGCTACATGCTTTATTGTAATCCAGTTCCCAATGGGGGAAAGCCAAGCACGCCCTCACTGTGGGGGGACGCGATGTCTCAAGACGATGCTCTCTGCTGCGGCTTTGGTAGGTCACGGGAATTCTTTCTTACTGTTCTAGGGAAGCTTTTCCTAAACTCATTTCCTATTTCTCAATAGTTAATGCTGTGCTAGTTACGTACTTTTCTAGTAAGCTTTTTGGGATGGCTTGCTTTCACCTCTACCACTTGACTTTGTAATGAGATTCAATATGATGAGATAATCGCCATGTTGCTCAAAACCTTGTTAAAACTGATCGTGATGAGGAAGGGAGACAATAGCTACATTGCAACGTTTGTTATAATTTAACAAAAATCAGTTTGCTTTTACCTATTCTTTCAGCGCCGTCACTGGCACTCAGCAAAGGGAGCCACGCTGCGCGGCCGGCTTTTACGCTAACTGCACCTTCCTTCTGCGTGGAATGGCTTGCGTTGTTCGTTTGCACGAGAATTAATGCTCGATACGCAAATAACTTTTAACAACTTAAACTGCTGAAATAACCGCAGTTCGGCTGGTCTGGCAGCTAATGCGTGGTCTGAGGGTTTTTTGTTTTGTTTTCCCTTCATTTACAGAGGTAGTGCTAAAGCTGTTAAACTTTAGGTCACCTAAACATCGCTAGCAATTCATGTACACTCTGGGAGTTTTTGTCCTCTGCTA
The DNA here is from genome assembly GCF_036370855.1 of Dromaius novaehollandiae. NCBI lineage: Eukaryota > Metazoa > Chordata > Aves > Casuariiformes > Dromaiidae > Dromaius > Dromaius novaehollandiae. The sequence goes on along the minus strand of NC_088110.1, from coordinate 7,693,481 downwards.
CAGTTTAGCATTACTAAGCAGCTAACACCTACCAAAACAATATCTGACAAAGATTTTTTCCTTATTAAAAAGAGGGAAATGGTGCAAGATTTTAAATACTACTGTATCATAATTACTCATAAATTGTTTTTCTTCATCCTGCAGAGCAGATATTTGGATTTCTAGGCTGATCAGATTATTTTTGTACATCCCGCAGCTCCAAAGTTTCTTTCTTAGTAACTTTACAAAAATCTGGGGGACACTGAAGAGTTCTGCCTGTGCTAGCGTTAGCACGGTGGTTCTGACGGACCATTAGATCCCGACTATGCGGCAGTTTGTGAGAGGCTGTAATTCTGGCTGCAATCAGTAGAGATTTTCTCATGACTTTTGAGCAGGTAGGTGTGACATGAATTGATCTTTGCCTATAGAAGAACTGGAGAAAAAATAACAAAAAAGGCTCACAGTCAAGCCTGTTCTGAAGAGAGCTGTTTTGTAGGCATATAGCTTCTCTTTTTGAACAGAAAAACAACCTGCTCCCTGTTCTTAAAATAGGAACTTCATTTTACACACCGAGGCTTCTCTACCACCTACATGCTGTGCGTGCAATTTTATTTTGCCAGTGGCAATGCTTTGCTGAGATGGGCTGCAGCGCAACAGCTTAAACCTCTGGGTTCACAGTGTGCAGGAACACAGTAATCGGATGTTCTAAAACAGTTTGAAATACGATTTCCCACCTATACAGACAATATAATAAAACCCAAGAAAAGTCAATTAGAATGCAAGCTAAAATTTTAGTCGGAAAATTGGAAACCAAAATGTAGATGAAATAAGCTGTTCATTGTGTTTCAACTTGCCTTCAACTCCCATTTTGAGATAATTTCCTGTATCCTCATGAACTACAAGAGCTGTGGATGAATGCGTTGTATCACATGAAAGGCAGAAATCAAATTTAACCTCTGAATCACACCACCATATCTACGGATTTTTTTTTTCCTTCTGTAATAATGCAGTTTATCCTCCTTTTATAAAGGATTTTTTCACCATCTACAGGTCACATGCATCTGCGGAAAGTGCACCAGACCAGGTAAGCAGAAGGAGAATTGAGCCAATGCATATAAATTATAACATGTATGTTATGTTACAGTAAAATAGTTTTGTTATCTTTAAACCCTGAAAATAGTTTCTTCCTCTTTCAATTACAGAGGAACAATCGCTTTCTTAATAGGTACAAACACTTTGAAGTTACAGCTCAAGATAAACCATATAGTAGATTTAGTGCAGTGAGTTTGATTGAATATATGCTTTAGTATCTCAAAGAAAGCATAATAGGAAATTATAACATGAAAGGAGACCAAAGTCTGTGCCTAGTCCATTCCTGCAATACTTTTAGAACTAGCAGATTTACTTTATTGCCCCCTATTTTCTCTTCCATATATTTGAGTAACTTTTCTGAAACGATACTTGCTGTTACTATGGTTGCTTCTGGTTGTTTATGCCACATATTGAATACAGCTCTGCATGTATGTAAAATGATATTTTGTTAAACTTAGTTTTCTCCTATGCTGTGTACCATGAATTTTTTACTCTCCGACTCTAGGGCTATGATCTTATTTAAAGTTAGAAATATTGTGAAGTTTTTATAACTTTAAGTTAAAATAAACCCCTTGAGTTTTGTTTCTACAATATTTTCCTACATAAAATTGACTAGAATAAAGCATCGAGCTGCAGAGAAGCTTGGCAGAGCAATGCCATAAGGGCTAATAATTTGTTTCTGTGTCTTCGAGCATGAGATGCTAAGTCCATATTCATCTATCAGATAAATAGGTAGAATTTCCCAAATCTTGATCATCCTTGATTCAAGCTGGCAGACCTTATGACGGGAGAAGAGTTTGACACAGGGTTTTTAGAACTGCATTTATGCAGCATCTCATAAGGTGCCGGGAGAAACGGCTAAGATCAGTAACTGTCCAACAAAGGCTTTGTAGGACATGGAAAAATATATGAAACTAGTTACCACGCAGGTCACTGTGGCTTTGCCTGAAGTTGTAACTCGGAGGGAGTTTAGGAGTGACGCTGAGACCACAGGGCTCGTGGCTCCTGCTATTTTGCCCAACAGAGAGCTGCGGTGGCCTAATCCACTCAGATGTTTATGCAGAATTACAAGGGGAAAGAGGAATGCCAACTTTCTACCCTCTAAACATCATTATAAAAATCTTTGGTCTATTGTTAGGTGAAATCACATGCTAGTAAGGAAACCTGTAAAGTCAGCTTTGATGAGGAGCAGCCCCCTTCTTGCCCCCGTGTTTTAGGAGGTCAGCTAGCACACACCGTTTTGCCAATGAAAACCCGATGACAGTCACGAAACCACCATATAACCAGACAAGACGACGCTATCAGTAGAGCACAGCTTTGGAAACCACAGTTTCCAAACTGTTAGTTTGGAAGTTTGTTAGAAACCGATCTCCAGCACAAATGGATCTAGACTGCAACCTGAGCATTTCTGAGCATGCAAATGACCACGGCTCTGGGCAAACGAGGACCTACACTTCGTTATGAAGGATCAAGCTAGAGTGCCAGAAATGCCTGCAGCAGGAGACACTTATTTAGCTTCAGAGAGGATAGAAAAGCATCTATTCACACAGCTGCCACAGTTGCATTAACGCTAGCACTACTCACAGGCTTCTTGTTCGATATTAGTCTGACTGAAGGTTTCAGTGTCATAACTTGGAACGTAATTATTTCTATATGAACTGTGTAATTTATTGCTTTTTTCCCCTCACAAATCACTAAAGATATGTTAATCAGAACTACAGTTACCAAATTTTGATACCCTGCACACTCCCATAAAAAGATCCTTTGACTTCACTTACAATCAACAGTAATCAAGTATGTAAGTAATGAAGGATCGGGCTTTTGTTTGCAGACTTCCAAGATAAAAACAAAATGTCAATGATAAGTGTCCAAGTCTTGTGTTTAATTTCCTTTTTTTAAAAAAAAAAAAAACCAACCTGTCATTCTTCTGCAAAATTCTTAGAACATAATAGCACATGTATAGCTCGTCAGTGCCTAGACTTTGAACGTGTACATTGGTTTGACTAATTAGGGGAATTTATGAAAGAATTCTTTGTTTTGCACATTGGATAATACAATCCTGGCTGTATTTACTCTTGTTACCACTGGGTTGGATGAGTGACGTACTTGCAGCTGCTAAAGGTTTGCTTTATGCTAGTTTTGCAATGAATTTAAGACGAATGCTGAAATCTTGTTACTTTTGTATTTTGGATTGGCTGAATAACAAACTTACTGGTTTCATTTAATGGAAGGTTTTTCCTACATGTGATTTTTATCTAAAATGTTTCATTTGCAACCTGAAAGGACATCCTAGCAGGTCAGAGCGGTGTATCTGAAGATGCTGTTTTCACAGTATGTCATACAGTTCACTGGTACAGCTTGCTAAAGATGATGGCTGAGATTAAATACAGACCACTCGGCAAAGGGCAGACTGCAAACAATTGCATCTGACCTTTGTCAAAGAATGCTCATTCACAACTGCCTTTCATCACTTCCTCCTACATCTTTCCTGGGGGACCAAAAAAAGCAGTGGCATGCTCTACGCAACGCTGACTGTGAGCTGCTGCCCTGAGTACTAACGCGATGTGATCGCTCGCTGTCAATCCAAAGCCTGACAGCTGCTCTTCCCTGACAAAATTTGTAATAATAACCACATGCCACACTTCCAGTGTTAACCCAAACTCTTTGCTCCTCAGCCTTTTTAACATGAATTGCAGTATATAGCACACCAGTGCTGTTAAAGAAAGGGTTGAACATTTTGAATTAAATTTAATTGCATGAAATTTATCAGAATATTTTCTATTTGACTCTAAGTTGGACTCAGGTCCAAACTTTCACCAAAATGGATTTGTGGTTAATTCTAAGGTTCTGAGACTGGTTATTTCTTATTTCCAGCATCCTTCAATCCTTCATACTCACTTCATGGTTGTCAGTCTGTCAGTGAACACACAACAAACTAGAAAATCAACTAACTGAAACAGACTTCTAATATTTACTGTTTTCAATTTTTTTCATGAGTAAATACACTGCAAGCACAGCCAGTTCACAAGGATGCAAACATCCATGTCTCTCATGAATAGTCATAACCATGTGAACAGTGCAAGTGTGTTTAAAGCATATGTGGCCATATTGTCATTTACGTCATTGTCATTTTGCTCAGCTATGGCCAAATAGCTGTAATTGTAAGTAAATGTAATTATTTCCTTCTTTTAAGCATGTTGAAAAAAAAAAATGAGTGAGACTGGCTGGAACTCAAATGATTTTTTTTTCAGTGTACCACCAGAGAAATATCATTTTGATATTGTAGCCAGCCTAGCCTGCAGATACGATCCTGAAGCTAGAGGATTGCCTAGATGCCTTTAACAACACCCAGCACAGAGTAGGGAGTATGCTCTTAGGAAGGCTGAATTTCAATTGTATCAGATGCCATCAGTTCATGCTGCTGCACCCCGAAGTGATGGATTTACTAGACAGTACCCACCTAAAAGCCCAGTCCTATAAGCTGAGTAATCTCAGGTTATAAGGATTTTCTTATGGACTTCGTCCTTGTAAGGATGCTTTCCCAGGACCAAACTCTAAAGGTAAGTTCATGTAGTAATAACAATAGAAGATATACAGTAAAGCAGTATAGGGTGGGTTTTTTTCTATTATCATGAACTCCAGAAAATAGAGGCTGACAGTTGACTTATTTATGTGGAATTAGTGCCCTTCTCATCACAGAGCCAAAGCCACCATCTGTCTCATCTCAGGCTCTGGGTGTTCATCTCGTATAAAGAGGGATTTCTGCAGCAGCCTGCTACCTCCTCCAGCCTCACTCCTTATTAAGTCTCATGTTTTCAGGTTTTGGTATTGTGGTTTTTCACTGACTCCAGGTGACTCACAGTTCCTGAGCCTGGAAATCCTTCCCTTTCCTACATTTTTTATAGCCCTGCTTATCCCACAAGGTAAATAAGGACAATCAATCCTCAGATGAATGGGCAGCGCCCATGCATGGCCAAATGGAAGAAAGAGCACCCTAAAACATTTAACACTGGACTTTCAAGAATGATAAGCTGTAACATTTTCACGTGGAAGTGAATTGTCTCCATAATGTTGCACAGAAGCAGCTAAGTCTGTCCCAAAAAGAAGCAAGTATTTTATAGCCTGTTGAAAATCAGAAGCTAGAGTTAATTTTAAGAGTCACTGGGACTCCTCACGTGCTAAAGTACTTTGCTGAACTGTGACAAGATGAAAGGAGGTGAAAGTAATGAGCAGCTTGAGGGTGTATTTTTGTTTTTAGTCAGAGGAGTTTTATCATTGACTTGAATGGTGCCAGCCCTGTATCCCCAAAATTAAACAGTGAGTTATTTGCATACATTATAGGTTAATATGCCAGTTTAAAAGTATAATTGTACATAAGAAGCATAGACATTATCATAGCACCACGAGACTAATTAGTACATCTTTAGCAGATTATGATGGCTTGCTTTATCATTTTACATCTGTTTCTGCTTCAGCAGAGATCTGTATGCCTTATACTAGAGTCTGATAAGCTTAAATTTAGGTATATTGTTTTCAGCTGTATCAACTATTGAACTAACAACGAGTAAACCGAAGGCATGTTTTTTCTTCTTTTTTTTTCCCTTTTGCTCTATTCATTCCTCTTATTTATACTTATTTTACAGCTTTGTTCAAATTAGTATCCGTGGTGAGTTTACACCACACTGTGCTTAACTCTGTAATGCCAGGCTGTTCCTCACGCACAGTAAGGCTCCCCACATTATGTGTGTTTTATTTCACTGTTTGGAGGACCTTTTATGAAATCAGCAGCTAGACGGAAGGAAATCATTTGCATACTTGGCTCCATACACCTGGAATTCCTTAATTTCAGGGATTAACAAAATGAGTCTAATAAAAAGCATAGGGCCTTGTTAATCAGCTCTGTAAACTCCCTTCATTAGCTGTTACTTGCTGCCAACATGGGTGCACATTTCAGGAAATTTACATTGTGCAGGTCAGTTATTACTATTTTATGAACTGATTTCTAATTTTATGTGACACAGTTTGTGTTTTTAGTGTTCCTAAAAGTTAAATAACTTTTTTTTCTTTCTTTTTTTTTCCTTTTAAAGTCTTGGATAGTGCATGCCCTTGTGCAGCCTCATTCATGACACTTTCCATGCATTCGGTCTATAACAACATCGGTTTACGGAAACTGACAATACGATATAGTGTAATTAATATAAACACACATGTTGCAGTTGAGTTGATGTGGAAAACTTTCCTTCAGACTATAAAATGTAGATTATAAACGCCTAAAGTTTTGTCAGTGCACACTTTTTAAACCAGAGCAAAAGATTCCTAAACACATTATGAAATCCAGTAATCATAATCACTTTGCCTTACTATATCCTACAACAGCGGCCATAGCTCATGCTTTCATTGGAGTTCTTCCATGTAAAGTTAGATGCTCTTGATTAGATCTTATTCACACTTTGAAGAGTTAGTCAAAATCCTATTTTTCCCCACTCTAGTCTTTGATTTCAAGGAATATCTTGGAACCTGCTATCTTATCTACTAATAAAAAGATTAGGATCTGAAATATATTGAGTTTACCCTGCATTATTAATTTAGAAACAACAGAGCAGCTGTATGTTCCATTTTCTACCTGCATACAATGTTACGCTTGTAATGATAAAATTAAAATAAGATTTTGGGGCTTTTTCTCTGTACCTTCTGGAAGGTACAGAGGCTGGAAGACTCCTGGATCAGTCACGTATCAGTTATAAATGGCAAGTTTTTTAGATACAAAAACGCGCTTCAGACTCTTGAATTATATTTGAACTTTGAATGTCCAACTGTATCTGCCATGTTGGTTTTACATATTTGTCTGCCCATAGAAGATCAGTGTTCAGCAAGCCAAATAGGCGGGAACTAAAGCTCTTCCATTTCAGGGCAAAGAGGTTTTAACAGACCAGGGGAAACAACCCCAGCTCCCTGGTGCAAAACCCTGGGCCACAAGACCTGGAGTACCTCGGCCTGAGGAGCCAGCACGTCGCAGCCAACACCCCAGGGACAGGCCACCAGCGAAAGGGACCGCACGTGTGACAAAGCTGTGCCTGTCTCTTGGCCACAGCTGTCACCGGTATCCCAACCTTTTACTTAATCATATCAAGCACACAAAAAGTATAGTTGAATAGAATTATTTGTAATTAATAAACAATTCTAGGATACAAAAATACCCCTTCAAATGCTTAAAGTTTTAAGAGCAGTAAGATTCTAATGGATATACTAACAGCAGACTAAGGGACTAAATTCTTCAGATAAATCATTCGTTGTGAATTATTCACTCCACTCCAACACTGTTACCTAACTCTCAGTGGGTGTCATGACAATTAATTAATATTTATAATGCGATTCAAGAGATGGAATGCGTGACGAAAATGCTAAATGTTGTGATCATATTCAAGAATTGCTGATTTTGCACACATGCACACAAAACTGGGCAATTTTTCAGAAATTCAAATATCTAATAATTTCACACTTGTTTTAAGGACAATCAGGCTACTTAGAGTTCATAGAACTTTTTCTTTTGGCAAAATAAGCACAATTCCTTGTGGATTTAAGTTATTAAGCAATGTGTTGGATATCCTGATATCAGGATAACCTCAACAATGAATCAGTACTAGATGGCTGTATTGCATTTATAGCAGTTTTATTAGAATTCCTCTCTCTCATATCCCAACTCCTTTTGAATTATTTTAGTTTTTTCGTCATTAGGCTACTTTCACTTTGTATTTTTCTATTTCCTCATCATGAAAAAGGTAGTTTCTTAAGAGACAGGGAAAAACAATGACAATTTTTTTCCATTTCTTTTGGTCCTTCAGGAAGAGAACAATCACTTCTCCAGCAGCAATGTCAGTTATTCGATGGTGTTTCTGCCTCCTGGGAATAAATTTGTTTGAATAATTTTTTGAACAAACAGTTTGAACCTTTTTTCTGTTTTCAAAGAGGGCATAATGTTTGTGCTGGAAAATAAAGAGAAGCTTTTGCAAACCTGTATTTAGTACCATGAAATATTACTACATAATTTTCCTTACAGCTGCAGCTTTGACAAGCTGACTGTATTGACTTTTTGTGTGTGCGTATATATTCCACTTTTAAAATAATAAAAATCAAAATGAAATTACCAAGCAATACAGAAATCAGAAAATGTTGCCATCTCACACATAATATAGTAGATTTTCAAAAACCATCAAGATACTAGCTGTGTTTGTGTGAAAAAAAATTCCTTGGTACTTGAACTAGAGTACACACTACAGAGAAGAAATAGCTCTTAGAAATCCCTGGCAACTGAAGACAGACTGTATAGTTGCTGACCCTGTGAAACTGCTCCAAAACTAGTATCTAACTTTTTTTTTTTTTAACGTAACTAAATTAATGGGTTTAGTATTT